>NC_056627.2:312152109-312324609 GCF_002870075.4 Lactuca sativa | reverse complement strand
TTCCTTTTTACAGAATATTACCATGAATGTTAACATCGTATCATGTATGTTCTTGATGCAGGACCATGAAATCCATGATACTTAAAATCTTCTTAACCAACCTAAAGTATATATATCTTAAAGCACCATTTGAATGTATGTGTGATGTGTAACAAATATCATTCAGATTTTTCCATTCAGGTTCCTATCAAGCTGTAGTTGTGAGAGCTTTCTACAATTGTAGAATTCTTGGATTTCAGGTAATTCTCACATAATATCAAAACGTTTATATAGAAAAATGATAATGAATAAAGAGATTTACATGTGAATCACTTGTGATTCACATGTGAATCACTTGTGACACATGTGAATCATTTGTGATTTTCATGTGAACCACATGTAATTCACATGTAAATCACGTTAGTTATTTATTTTTTCTAACCATATAGTTTATTTTAATTGCTTCTATATTGAGCTTTATAAATCACGTGTGGTTTACATGTGAATCACTTGTAACAAATGTAAATCATAGTTGAATCAAGCGATTAATCGGTTTGGCGGTAGCTCGGCTGTCGACTGAGGTCAAACGATTAATCGGTTTGGCGGGGATTAATCAGAGGATTAATCGGGGACCATAAATTACTAATAAAAATATTTTAGAACTTAATATATCCTAAGAAAATATAATATTTGAAAATTTAAAATTATTAAATTTTGAAATTTTGAAATATTTGAATATTTGAAAATTTAAAATTTTGAAGTTTTGTAAATCTGGTGTAATATTTGAAATTTTGAATTTTTTAAAATCTTCCCGCCAAGGACCACCGAGGACCGCCAAGGACTGTCGAGGACCGCCTAACCCAAGTTTGACCGATATTGACCAATTTCCGCCAAACACCCCTTATCATAATCAGTTGTAGACTGCCTAGCGCCTAGGCGGCCGCCTAGACCGATATTTACAACACTGCTTGTAACACATGTGAATCACTTGTGACACATGTGAATCATTTGTGATTTACATGTAAATCACATGTAAATCGTATAAATTTTTTATTTTTTTAACCATATAGTTTATTTTAATTTGTTTCATTTTCGAAATATATCACAAGTGAATCACATATGAATTACATGCGATTCACATGTAAATCACAAGTCGATCACATGTAATTCACAAACTAAATCACAAGTGATTCACATATGAATTACATGTGAATCACATGTAATTCACATGTAAATCACAAGTGAATCACATATGAGTTACATGTGATACATACGTAATTTACTTATAAATCACATGTAATTCACAAGTGATTCACATATGAATTACATGTGATTCACACGTAAATCACAAGTGAATCACATATGAATTACATGTAATTCGCATGCTAACTAAATGTAACTCACAAGTAAATTTCATATGAATTACATGTGATTCACATATAAATTACGTCTATATGCTCATTTTTTTTTCTTTTTCTTGTAGAATTGGAAGAATTTGTGGAAAACATTGAAGAGATGAAAATGATAAATTAAAGAAAAATATGAAACACGAAGACATAAAAACGCTTTGAAATTTTGTAGTATTTTTTGGTTTTTTTATATTTTATTTTGTGTCGAATAAAATACTCATATTATTGTGTTTATAGATTATTAAATAAAAATAGATTTTTTATATGATTATTTACGAATATTATAGTATATATATATATATATATATATATATATATATATATATATATATATATATATATATATATATACTTGAAAAATATCCATATATGCGCCTAATACGTTGTTTTTTTCGTTAAAAAAATTAGAGTTTTTTTTTAATATTCCAGTTTTTTTTTTAATTTATTGATTTTTAAAAATTTACTTTTTGAAAAAATACAACTTTTTTGAAAAAAATTATAGTGTTTTTTTAAATACAATTTTTTTTTTTTGAAAAAATACAGTTTTTTTGAAAAATTTGTAGTTTTTTTTTTGAAAAAAATGCAAAAAAAAAAAATTTAATGCAGTTTTTTTTTTAAATGCAATTTTTTAAAAAAAAATATTTTTTTTCAATTAAAAAAAATGAAAAAATCTCCATTTTTTTAAATTGAAAATTATTATTTTTTTAAATCCGAAATTTGATTTATTATGTTAATTTTTAGAACTTTTTATTAATATTTCTAATAAAAAAATTAAACATTAAATGAGATCGGTAAGATGAAGATCATAGCCTTAATGAATTATTTTTGATCTAACGTTTCACCTTTAGTTCTCAAGTTATTGGAAAAAGTATGAGTTCTTAATGGATCTCACCCATATATATATATATATATATATATATATATATATATATATATATACACACACACACACATTGGATTTTATAAAAATACAATGGTAGCTAAATACTTGCATCTTTGTTTTTTTCTAATTTTTTAACAGAAAAAAGTACAGACATCTAAATAATTAGAGGTGAAAACGAGTCAAGCTACTCGTGAGCTACTCAAGATTGGCTCGTTAAAAGCTCGACTTGAAACCAATTTTAAACGAGCCAGAACTGAGCTCGAGCTTAATATTAAGCTCATTTATTAAACGAGCTTGAGCTCGAGCCTATGTCACTAAGCTCGATTAGGCTCGCAATCCTAAACGAGCTTTTATATAATACAATTTATTATTATTTTTATATATTAAAATTAAAAGACAAAACTACACAGATGGTCCTTGTGGTTGGCACAAGAGACCAAAGATAGTCCTTTTGAGGAATTTTGAACAAGTATGGTCCCTATGGTTCCCAATTGTTGCACGGACAGTCCATATGACTGACTCCGTTTGATTGTGGCCGTTTATCTAAATCACGTGACCCTCACACGAGGGTATTTTGGTCTTTTACTTATCCCTCCTCTCTCATATCTTTATATTATCTGCAAAAGATTTTCCCTTTCCCTATAAAAATTAGATCCCCATTATTTTACTTCTCCTCTCTTCTCTCTTCTATGGTTTACTAAGAAACTTCGCTTAACAATGGTAAATTGTTTTTGTGGAAGGCAAGCGGTGATAGTGACATCATGGACGGATCTGAACCCGAGGTGTAGGTTTTGTAAATGTCCTAGCAGTTGCGGTTTCATTGCATGGTTTGATGAGCCCATGTATCGTAGGGTTGTGGCTGTCATTCCAGGTTTGCTAAGATCAATGAACAAGCTTCAAGAATCTCTGCTGTAAGCAAATTTCGAAGAAAAAAACTGAAGATGATGCTAGTTCTTAGCTGGGTTTTCTTTTTCATGTATGTGTACAAAAGATGCTAATAGTATTAGTCTGGAGATGATGGTTCTTTTGCTTGTTAGTTATATCAGATAATAGTATTAGTCTGAAGATGATTTTTTTATTTGTTTGGGATGTAAGAAATGTTCGTATGTATGAATGGAATACTTTTTATTTGGAAAACTTTTTAGTCTGCAACCATATAGATGTAGGTTTTATTGGTAAAGTTAACATGAGTGTAAAATATTGGTCTGCACCTTTATGAACTATGCAGATCCATTAAACTATAAAAAATTGAAAGTGAAAGGTTTTTGTAGGGTTTAGACCATTGTAGTATAATGGTCTAAAACACACAACATTAGAAATGTTCAAAAATAAAATGCAAACTTTTGTATAGTCATAAACTTCATTCCATAACCTTAAAGTGCAAAGTCATAATACCAACAAAATATCAAAAGAGCTTGCAGACTAATGTATCATAACCAAAAGAACCAACTTAGTCTAGTACCCTAATGTACCATAATACCAACAAAAGAAAAAGATACACAAGAACCAACTTAGTCTAAGCATTCTAAGGTACCAAAACACACAACACAAAAGACATATTTTTAAAAACCAAAATGACAACAAATCAAACTTTTTCCTTCATTTTGGTTTTCTCCTTAATATTGGTTTTCTCCTTCATTTTTGGTTTCTCCTTCTTGCCATCTCCCTGCTTCTTTGCCTTGCTAATCTTCTTGCCCCCTGCAACCACATTTCTAACTTCATTTTGTCCCCCTTGTCCCTTACAACTCCTAGAGCTGTGACCCTTGTTCTTACATTTGCTACAAGTAACTGTAAGGAACTTCCTGGTCAAACTTTTACCTTGATTATTTGGTTCTTCAGTTTGAGCTCTCTTTCTCTTCTTTTTTGGTCTCCCCACCTGCATAATTAATAAATTATAAAATAGTATAAACGTATATTAACTTGTAAATTGAAAATTACTTACCTTTTAGTATGCTTGGGGGTGTTAGTGTTGTGGGGCAATTTGACTTTGGCCAAATACTTCTTCCATTGATAGACTGAACTTTATACTTGTACATTTCATTCCATGTGCTTAAACTATAACATGGATGTACCCACTCCTCAAGATGTGGGACATTCTTTTCCCCGTGATCAACCTTATCCCAAATGGCACTAAAAAGATAAGAGCATGGTATCCCAGTGATTTCCCAATGCCAACAACTACAGTTATTGTCCCTCCAATTAACCACAAATTGTTCACCCATTGTCCCAATAACTTGAGTCTTATTAGCACCATTCAATATGCAAGTGTATTGAGTAGCATTTTTCTTAACTCCATCTAAAAGTTTTGTGGTTGTTGGGGTAAGTGGCCTTTGAGACTTATCTATCGCATTTGCACAATACAAATTCTTTTCATTAAGTATTCCCTAATATACTCTAAACATGTAATTATATGTTTGTCTCGAGCATCTAACAAATTTGAGTTGAAAACTTCACATAAGTTATTCAACAAAATATATGTATGTGCTCTTCCTGTACAATGCAACAAAATATCTTATAAAAATATATAAGAATAGACACCTATTATATAATGGTAAATATACCTGTAATATGTGCTCTTGCCCGATGTTCTGGTGGAATTTTCTTTAATCAGTCATATGCCTTTGAATTGAACTTTTTAAAATATTCCATGAATCTATCAAACTGTTTTTGTTGTTGCACATTCCCACAAATGATCTTTGTGCTCCTTCCCCCGCCATTGTAACTTCATGTTTTCGTGAATATGTCGTAAACAAAACCTGTGTTCAGCGTTAGGGAATAGGTTGGCAATGGCAGGTAAAATCCCATAATTAACAAGTAACAAAAATGTTATTTTTCTAAATGTAGTAGACAAAATTACACAGATGTTAAAAACAAGTATCATAAGAAGATTTACCTTTTGCCTGTCAGAATTGAATGTGAAGTTTGAATTTGTAGAGAGCTCCAAATCTTCACCTAGACACTCTAGAAACCAACTCCATGAGCTTTTGGTCTCGGCTTCAACTATGGCATATGCTAGTGGGTAGATCCCATTATTGGAATCAAGACCCACAGCAGTGAGAACCTATCCAGGGTAAGGTCCCTTCATGAAAGCCCTATCGAATCCTAAAAGATCTCTGAAACCTGCCTTAAAACACTACTAGAAAAACAGCCTTTTACGACGCTCATTGCGCGTCGTAAAAGGTTCAGACGAAGCGCAAATGCGCGTCAAGGAAGGCCCTGTCATAAAGAGAGATGACGCGCATTTACGACGCTCATTTACGACGCACAATTACGACGCGCGTTTACGACACGCAATGTGTATCAAGGAAGGCCCTGTCATAAAGGAAGACGACACGCATTCGCGTGTCGTAACCTTACGACGCGTGTTTTAATGACACACAATGCGTATCAAGAAAGCCCCTGTCAAGAAAGGCCATGTCATAAATGAAGATGACACACATTTTTGCGTATCGTAAATTTAAATGTTTAAAAAAATTTATATATTTATTAATTTTTAAATTAAATTTGCATTTAATTTCTCATAATAGAAATAAAATACTTTTTTGATAGATTTACAAATTTTCAAATTAAATAACACATTAAAAGTCTCATAATACAAAATAAAATACCATAAACAATAAAGATAATTCATTGCACTAAGGACCATGTTAACAAAAGAATATAACATTATATACCATAAGTACCCTCAAGTAATCAATCTCTTACAATGTTACTAAAAATACCCTCAAGTAATCAATGTCTTACAAGGTTAAGAGACTTAGATACTCAGTTGGTATGTAATATGGCACTAAGAAGCCCAAAAATTGTTTGTGTTTTTCCTGTTCCTGGTGGATCCTACATGGACAAAAGGTAAGAATTAACATTTTCAAAGTACAATGCCTCAATAAGGAAATCAATGGTAAAAGGCAAATCCGAATAAGAACAAACTTTATACATATATACATGGAAGTATTGTAATACACAATAACAGAAACAAATACCAAATTACCCTTTGCTTACCTTTTCTTATGGCCACCTCCAAAAGTGAGAATTTGATAAAAGATTTAGGTCACACATTCTCTCATCAAGCTCTGTATCCAAAAGTGAGAATTTGATAAAAGATTTTAACTCTGGTAATTTGTATTTCTTTAAATGGGATTTAAATTTAATCAACTCTAATCCCTTATTTTACTAAATTGAGGCGAAAAGATCATTAAGTTTGACCCAACCATAATCACACCTGTCCCTAACCTTCTATGCTGTGGAAAAAGCTAATCCAACCAAACCTCTTTCTCAACTGCAGCCTTCAACTTAGCATCAACCTAAAACCAAACTCATTTTATACATTAACCAATTATAAAACACTTCATATCAATATCTGAAATTTTTAACTAATGACAAAAATAACCTTGTCAATGCAGCGATCAGCATCCAGGAGATAACATAAGTAGAGACTTGCTTGTACACATCAACCTCCGTATACTAGTCAAAAATTAAATTTTCAGTTTTTGATCAAGGGTAATGACAAAAATAGTGTTTTTGACTTTGAGATGAAAACCAACACGTCTCACAAGACGACCATTACAGCGAAGGTAATTTGGGCATACTGTTCCTCTCTCAGATTCACCAACAACACGCAAGTTTAAACTCCATGTTGTATAGTCGCATGTTTCATCACCACACTGAAATTCTACATCCAATTTCAGTAAAAAAAAATTAAAAAATAAAAATCATAATAGCATTGTTTGCATACCGTCATAATTCCTTTGTAGTATGTGGATATGAAGAATTCAATTCGTCTTTTTACCTGATTCCATTCCACCAACAATTTACTCACTTTATTTCTTTGATTTCCATGTATTATATACTATATATGTAGGAAAAACAAACCTGATTGGCTAAAGATGTTGGAGGGAGTTCCACTTGACACTTAGGGTAACAGAACTTCTGCCAAAAGGTAGTGGTGGTGTTATATCCACTGGAACCTGCAAAATACAAATCAAAATAAAATAAGGAGTAAATATAAGGGATAATTAAAGTTATATACTACTAAATAGTAGTAAATACATGGTAAGTAATTTACCGGAACCATTTCTAGTTTTTTCAAAGCAAGTTTTAAAGGCTGTCTCATGACATAGTATTTTGTAAGAAGTTGTCGAGCAACATCTTTGTCCCCTTTTCCTTGTGTTGTTAGTACAACCCTACTTAACCCCTCAACAGCATCTTCAATCTATCATTTATCAAACCAGTAAAAAAAGTCAAAGTAATTTTTCATCATCATCCATCCCAATACGAATTTGATCTATAAGTTATAAATGATAAAGCAACCACACTACCTTATCAAAGTCAACAGAAAATGTTTCATCAGGATGTAAAACAAATGTCCCTATCTCAAATAACCAGTTGAATTGTAGTGCTTGACCTTTTCTGATAATAAATTTTCAAAATAATAATTAAAAAACATTTTTAATCAGATTAATATATAAATATATCGAGTGGAGTACCCATGAGCTTCCTCTAACCCATTTTTGTATTGAAGTTGTATTTTGTAGCACATAAAAAGTTAAGTAAAATAAATTAAACAATCTTTTTTTTATAAAAAAAGAAATCTGGTAATAAAAGCTTACGTAAACCCCAAAATCAGTTGGCCATGGTGTAGATTTCCAGATTGTTGCCGAGTCTGATTTTGCCAACTCCAATGGTTAGAATTGTGTGCCAAGAAGCCATTCGTATTGCTAGATTAATAAATAAAAATTAAGAACCCAAAATCCATCAAAAAGGTATTTAAGCATTTTAAATTGTTTTTATATAAGATTCCATTAGAGAAAGGCAGTATAATTGAGGATGGCATACAAACACTGGTCCAGTAGAGAGTTCATTATTCCCATCAAACTAAAAATAGCATCAAAAGCATGAAAACTTCAAGTCCAAAGTTATATTAACCACCACACTTTCCAAACAAACATTATCATGCACCTGAATCAAATACACAAAAAAATAATATCAAAAGAATGCAACATGCAGCCAAAAACAGGGTGGGATAGATAATTAGATTGTTACCTATAGTAATGTCACATAATGACCCAAGAACTTAAGATATATATATATATGACAATACTTACAGGTTTGATTCAAAAACACACAAAGAGAAGAGGCTAAGTACTCATCTGACGATTTTGAATCCTTTTCCCCACTTACTTCCTTTGACCCCATCCTTGATTCTTTTTACCATCTATTTTTTTCAACCAAATCCAATGCAATAGGAGGCTGAGAAAGCCTCATTCATTAACTACCTACCTGCAATGCAATAAACAAGTCAAATAAATTTAACCGAACATCTGGATTGAAGCATAAAAATCCAACATGCATATGATCTTGTTATGATTCATATGTTTCTAAATATATTAATTCTCTGATTATGGTGGTTTAAAGAATGATCAAGGAAGAAAAAAATTAAGTTTCAAATTGAGGGGTATAACAGTCAAAACCAAGAATGAAATTTTTCTACATTAATAAAATCAAACCTGGTTTGATAGAGGTATAGAGGTCTTGATGAGGTCGTAACCTTTATCCCTTATTGCCACCATGGATCACAAAACAGTGAAAGATGAGTGTATCAGATGGAGTGTCAGCATGGGTGAATGTTGATTCAAGCCCTAGAAATTACACCAAAGGGGTGGGGGAGAGGGAGGGGGAAATGATTTTCAATGTAACATAAAGGAGGTTGCTTCGAGCCCTAGAAATCACAAGACATCAAGAACATTGAAGAAGTTAAGGGGGTGTTTGAGAGTGATGTATGTTCTTGTTCTGGATGTGTAGCAGAGATGGCATCATGCTTGAAGGTGGTTACAATCAATCAACATTGATTTTGGGTGGATGGTAGGTGAAGTGGGGATTTCGATCGACGTTTCAGAGTAAAATCAGAGATTGGAGAGCCCAAGAGGAGAGAATGAGAGCCCAAGAGTAAAATCACAAAAGTGTGGAGTGTGAATGAGTTTTTAGGGTTCAATGGTAGTGACGATGGCTTAGGGTTTGCAGATGGTGGTGTGGGGGTCGTCCGTTGCTTTACAGAGAGATATGAAGTCGAGACGAAAAGACGAGATTGACCCATCTAGTAATAAATGGACTCGGGAAGCTGAACAAAATGACCCGAGATTGACCCATCTAGTAACAACGTTATTGATGCCATTCCTTCCATTTTCGACTGTTCATACTCCACTTCCTCTACTGCTACTTCTTCACCATCTTCTATTTTTTCTGTATGTTACATCAAAACGGAGGTAAAAAGGGTGATGACGAGATGTAATCGGGAAGTTAATGGAGCAAAGTTACAGTTCTTCGTCTATGTGTTTTTCGATTTATCTGTGGGGAATCTGAAACAAACGAGAATCAAGATTTGCATTCCTAATATTTAGACTTGAGAGTATAATTAGGGCTTTTTCTAACAATTTCAACATCGAGTGGGAGATATGGTGGTTCCAGTAGGTAGAAGTAAGTGAGGGAAGAAGTAGGCAGCAGTCAATGTCGGGAGGGAGAAGGAAGGAGCGTCCATAATTTGGGCAAGAGGGAAAGGAGAAAAAAAAAAGGAAGGCGGGATTTTTAATTTTTTTCAGAATTTCATTTCCTCCTACTGTTAAAGGATGGAACGTGTGTTCCATTAAAAATTATAAAGCGACATCCTTAGACGACGCGCATTTTATTATAGGTGCCCTCCGTGTTTTTTTTTTGTTAGACACTAATTTAAGGGCACGCAATAATGCGTGTCCTCTATTGTTAAATTTTTTGAAGAGATGACACTTTTTTAAAGTCACTCTCTTTTGCGTAACATAAATCAACGAGTGTCGTGGTTTGCACGTCGTAAAAGGGTCTTTTTGTTGTAGTGAAACCCAGTTTCAATGAACCTAAACAGACATAAATTCTCTTAAACATCCTTGTTTCCAAATCTATATTTGGTTCACTATATACATCAATCTTCACAGTTGTTCCTGGATTGCACTGTTGTAATTCTAGTACGTAATCCCTGAAAAGGCTGTATTGCTTTTGATAATCTCCATAAACATGTTTATATGCAAGTTGTTTAGCCCTAAAGACCTTCATTCTTGACATCCCCACCTCGTATGTCTTTTGTAACTCTACACGCAAAGCTTTGACTGGTATAGTTGGGTTTCCTTCCACTTGTTGAGGAATGGTAGTTGCAAGAAACTTAGAAGTACACGCTTTAATAGATCTTGACTGCACACATCTATGCTCATGAACCAAAGTTTTCACCATCCAATCGCTTTCTTCATCAGATATAGAAATTAATACCACCCAAGGGCATGTTGCTTTTTGTGAACTTACTATTTTGTCCTTGCATTTGATTCTGCATTTTGTCCATGGCCCACCTATCATTTCTGGGACCACACCCCTGAATTTTTCCCTAATTCTTTTTTTTTATCATTTTTTGCAAAGTAAATGTTTCTCCTAGTTCAAATTGAATGCATTTTAATGTAGGCCTTCACTTCTGATGGGGACTTAAATATTTGACCCAGGTGGAATGCAGTTTCATGTACTACTCTTGATGAACATGTGGTTGGTTTGTTTAACCTTCTCGTCAACTTCTTCCTCTCGTCTTCTTCTACACAAGCTGATTCAAACAACTGTGTATCTATCACCTCCAAATCCTCATCAAATATGACATCAAGTGCATTGAATGATTGGTGGTTACCCAGATTTGGAAAATTCTCCACACCATTGTGGAAGTCTTTCATATCCACTTCAACATCCTCCACCATATTAAGTTCATCCACTAAAAAGTCACTATTCTCGTTTATTCTTCCATCGGTACTACTCTCCTCACTAATAACATCCCCAATTTCTTCATTGTCCCCCGTCTGTTGGTAATCATTGTCCCCCATCTGTTGGTAATCATTGTGATCCATATAAAAGAAAGGATCAAAGTCTTCTGAAGGACCAACATCTTGGACTTTGTTAAGCTTCTCACCTGCAGGTTGAACTCCAACATCTTTCACTACATCTCCAACAAAATGTCCAAAAGGTATAATGGACCTAGAAAAGTCATAGTTCTCATTCAAATCCAATTTTCTACTACATGATCCTACCTCTGTACTGGTAAACTTTTTTTGATTGAGTTTGGGAGAAATAGGCTCGTTGATCTCTTCTGTGACATCCCCAAAATCATAGCCAGAAAAGACCGGTTTAATTTATGCTTTTAAAATGATTTCAGAGTAATCCTTTGATTAAAAGAGTTACTGAATTTGTTCCCAAAACAAAATATGATAAAAATAAGATTTACCAAAGCATTTATTAAAGAAATGTATTTTTCATTATATTACAATACTCGGGATGTCATGTTCCGATAAACAGACCAAAAGAATAAACATTTCAACACAGACCTTACAACAATTATTTACAACAACATGTCTATAATCCAAAAATAACTTGACAAGTCATCCAACTTATGCTCTGGCACCACTACCTGTAATACAAAGAAAACTGAGTGGGTCAGGCTTGGAAGCCTGGTGAGCATATAGGGTTTTCAACCCGCAGTAAGTAATTAAATTTATTTTCATCAACCAACAATAACCCAATTACCCATTCCCGTTATTCTTACTTTACGTCCCTAAAACAACTAACACAAGGGACCTAGTCTTAGAATATTTCATCGGGATGACAACACATGCATTCAGGGGTTTCCCAGCAATATATGTCAAATAAGGCAACCATGAGGGGGATGGAGTACAACGAATGAACACCCAAGTTCATTAACACCTACAGGTGGCGAGCCTGCTAGCGTTCCACAGGACTGTCTAGAAAAGTTTGTGGTTGTCATCGAAATTCCGCTAATGACTGAATCAAAACAACATCAAGGCCTCTGATCTGTTTATCACACATCAACTATCTACCCATGTTCTACCCAACATATTAGTAGATAAAAATATATATTTTTATACATAGTTTAAAACCTATATAGCATTATCATTCAATACATATTCCAAACAACAGATGAGACACATACACATAACACGTATTTCATAGAGAATAAATCATATCTATGAGATAGAAGAAAGTGAATATACATTCACACATATAACAATAAAATATACACCTAACACGTATTTCGTATAAAATACTTCATAATTATGCGTTAGAAGAAAGTGACTACACACTCACTTGATTAGAAGATGATCGGACAGCACTACGGCTTATAGAAGTAGTATCCTTCAGTGAAACCTGGAGATCTTCACAAAAACTGGGCTTCTCGCGGGCAGAGCTTCGCCTCGGGAATCTCACTTCTCGGGATCTTCGGGGCTTCGGGACTTGCTTCGGGTCTCGGGAATAATACCAAGGCTTCGGGATAATTCTGGCAAAAAAAAAAAGGCAAAACGGGAGAGAGAGAAGAGAAAAGGAGCAAAATGGCCGGCTGCCTTCGCATCCTTTATATAAGGGCAGAAGCCTCACATTACACTGGGCGTAATGCTTAGTAAACGGGGCGTACGCTTTGGAAATCGTCATTGCATGCGTCATCGGAGCACTCGAGTGCGAGGCGGTTCACGCTTCGATGTACACCGGGCGTACTCAACTACGCTTGGCATAGTGTGGATCGGATTGCTGACTCCTTCGGATAAGCTTTGGTATGTGTGCCATGATCTTCAAAAATTCATAACTTTTGCATACGAGCTCCGTTTTTGATGTTCTGTATATCCACGCGTAGGTGAGATTAAGCTCTACAACTTTCGTTTATACTCCTTCGTCTGATTTTGATTTTATTTTTATTATTTATTTTTAGTAGGTCGGTACAGGAAAACTCCGTTATAAATTCATAACTTCTTCGTCTGACGTCCGTTTTCGTCTGTCTTTTTATCATTGCACTAATAATGACGAGATCTTCGATTCTCGTTTAGATTGTTTCGGCTAAAAACCGCTCGATCTCAGATTGAGTAATCGGGCTGCATACTGTTAAGTCGAAACTTCGGAAAATCATAACTTCCTCATACGAAGTTAGATTTGGACGATCTTTTTATGCACGCTTTCGGTTTAACGAACTCTACAACATTCATTTAGATCACTAAGGCTAAATATCGCTCTATTTCAAATTCACATTTTACGTCATTCAGCGTCGTGCCGGTTCTGTCGCGAAACTTTAACATGTCATAACTTCTTCGTTATAATTCGGATTTCGGCTTTCTTTATATCTCCGGAATCCTTGTTTCGACCACTACAACTTTATGTACAGATATCGGGCTTATCTCACACTTTAATTTTGAAGCTTATTTTATTCTTAATTCATTAAATTATAATAATTAAGGAAATAAACACATAATGCACATAATACTCAAATATTTCATCATTAATACTTCAAAAAGAGTTTCAAGGGTTAACCTAGACAATTACATCAACAATAGTGCCTAGCCTGGAAACGCGGGCGTTACATCTTCCAATACGACCTTATTTTGAGACATAAAGTATGTATGGGGTCTAGTAGTTCCATGTTCAATATACACCATAATCTCTTTGTGATTAGCGACATGGTTAGTTAACAGAAGTACGTCTGAGTCGTTACCTAGAGGAAGTAACCCATAATGGATTTCAATATGGAATCAAGAAGTGGTAGTAGATAGGCTCACTATTGATATAAGCTATCTTCTTCAACATATCGTCTAACTCATATACGGAAAACACGTCCATGTCTACGTAGTCAACATAGTCAATACTCCCACCTACGTAACGTCTTCCTGGGTATTTTGTGAACATACCCCCATGGTGAATCTTGAATGTGCATAAACTACTTAACCCAGCTGAAAAACAAATAAATAATGATA
The DNA here is from genome assembly GCF_002870075.4 of Lactuca sativa. NCBI lineage: Eukaryota > Viridiplantae > Streptophyta > Magnoliopsida > Asterales > Asteraceae > Lactuca > Lactuca sativa. The sequence goes on along the minus strand of NC_056627.2, from coordinate 312,310,537 downwards.
TGAGGAAAGAATTAAGTCTCAAAATTGAATGTGCATAAATTACTTAACAAAATTGAAAGTTGTTAACTGATCACTCACCATAAGCTTTTATCAAGTCAGGATTTTCTGAGAATTTTGAACGCACATTCCACAGAGTTAGAACCATCGCAAAAGATGAAGATGCAAACCCTAGTTTTCGTTTGAAGTGGTGAAGATGAAAAACCAGAGGGGAGAAGAAATGGCTGATTTCTTGGGGTAATGTAAATGGTAGCTGGCTGTAAGGATCATTTATGAATATGATCAGATCGTGTAATAAAGAAAAAGACCAAAATACCCTCGTGTGAGGGTCATGTGATTTAGATAAACGGCCACAATCAAACGGGGTCAGTCATAAGGACTGTTCGTGCAACAATTGAGAACCATAGGGACCATACTTGTTCAAAATTCTTCATAAGGACTATCTTTGGTCTCTTGTGCCAACCACAGGGACCATCTGTGTAATTTTGTCAAATAAAAATATATTTGGGGAATTAGGAATTTATGGTATTAATAAACGAGTTTTATAACGAGCTCGAGCCAAGCTTAAGCTTATTTAGGCACGTCGAACAAAAAATGAGTCGAGCCCAGGCCCGAGCCGAACTTGTATAATTATTTACGAGCTTGAGCCGAGCTCATTACAAGAAAGCTCGAATCGAGCCAATATCGAGCTCGAGCCTCGTATAACTTAAACGAGCCCGGGCCGAGCCTGACCAGGCTCGAGCTCAGCTCGGCTCGTTTGCAACGCTATAAATAATTATCTATTTTCAACTTAACCAAATACAAATATATTATCAATACATCAACGACAATGCAACTTAACCTAATCTAAATAAATAAAAATATATACTAGTAGGCTCTCTACAATGACATGATAAAGAATAGATTATGTAAATAGTATCGTGATGTATGGAATACAAGTCTATATACACATAACAATTATTATTATTATTATTATTATTATTATTATTATTATTATTATTATTATTATTATAAATAATAGCATATATTTTAAGAGAATATTATGTATATGTATATGATAATCCATAAATGGCAATTGTATATTTTTAAAAGGAAGAAAAAGGTAACTGAGGAGAATGGTTCACCTGTGTTCGGTGTTTGTGGGGTCCTTTCTAGAATTGTAAAGAAGAACATTTTTTTGGAGGAATCTTTGAAGGAAAACTTCTGATTAAACAAACAAGATAATGTTTCTTTTACACTTCTGGATTGAAAAAGGAATGGTTTCTGTTTTTACAACAAATTATAATATTTGTGTTAACAAGTTTAATAAGATTAAACAAAAGCCAAATAAATAATGTACATTTATCATTCTATATGATTATCAACAGAATCTTTTATATTTTAGGATTATAGTTATTTTTATTTTACACTTTATATATGTAATTAGGTTGTAGGTAATATTACAATTATTTTAATAACACAACAAATGTAAAGGTTTATTTACTAGCAACGTACTAAGGAAAATGCTTTATATTTCTCTATATATTTTATAGTTGGGAATTATTTAGAAACCTTCTACCACTAGTACAAGTGTATGATTATAATAATAGGTTTGTAAACGAAAAAAACGTTTAACAAATTGTTTGTGAATTATTCAACGTAAAGTTTATTTATTTAATAAATGAACGGACATGAACAAAAAATTATGTTTGTTTAGTTAAACAAACGAACACAAACAATGACATCGATCATTTAGGTTTGTGACCATTCATTTGTGTTTGTTCATTAATGATAGTTTATATTTGTTTATAATTGTTTATGTGTGTTTAAATTTGTTTATTTTTGTAAGTATTCTTATTTTCCCTATTCTTTTTAGCAACATCTATTTGACGGCTTGTTCATATATGTTTGTGGATGCTTATTTGAGCTCGTTTTTTATTTAGATGTTCATGTTCATTGATTTAGGTATTGTTCTTAGTTTGGGTGATTACATTAGTAATTTAGGTATTGCTCTTGATTTATTAAAGTCGGCTCTATAATTCTTAAGATTCTTAATTCAAAGAAAACTCGTATTCTAAGAGTATCTCCAACTCAATTTCATAAATTGAGTAATTCTATCTATGGTTCAACAAATAGAGTTATGAATACTATCATTTCATATCTAGAGTAACACTATCCATTTACATTATAAATACAGTTTAAGTTTCACTTGTCATATTTTTCCTTTCACATTTTGAAACATCCCTTGTATAAGTATGTTATAAAATCATTTGATTTGACTTCAAATTAGTTTTTAAGTTTGGAAATGTGGAAATATGATCCGAAAGTCTGAAACAAACTTAGGTTCCGTTTGTTTTTTCAAAGCGAAAATGTTTGAAGTTTGCGGACCACCTGTGTAACCCTCTGTAGCAGAAGATGGGGACCAAACAGTTGCAACATGTAATAAAAAGTATGTTTATTTTTTAACCTCTACAGACTGCTGCAATAAGTTAAAGTAAGGTGTGAAGATGTTTGAAGCAGAGGGTCAAGTGTTGCGCCACGCAGCACACACGCAACAGTTTTTAAGTCAGAAGTCTTCTGAGAAACAAACAACTGCGAAGGGCCAAGTGTTGTGTGTCTGCTGTAAGGCGCAGCAATAAGGGGCCAGAAATGGTTTTTAAAAAAAACAAACAACACCTTAGTAATTTTAAAAAGGTGAGATGGCATAAATTACTATCATAACACATTCAAAATGAAACACTACAAGTTGTGATCTTCTAAAATTTCTTGTTATCTTTTAATCTTCTTGACTAAGATCATCAAATGAAGACATATTAAAATAAAGTTTTAGGCTTTGAAAGCCTAGTGAGTTTACCCGATGATTGACTCTTGAAGAGTCTTAGACAATAACAATTTCCCTAACTCAAAGTCAACCTTCCAAAACATGTTTTGAAAAAATTCAAGGACGAAATTTCATATCCAAAATTAAAAGTTTTGTTAAACCCACAATACATAATAGACACTTCCAAAAGATATAACAAAGTGAAGCATTGATTAATAAAGATCAACAACAACAAGAGATCAATAGACATATAAATCGAAAGAGAGTAATTCAACAAAACAAGCATACAATGAAAATGAAACTAGTCCCCAATCTCATGTCAAACTCAATAGTTCAAACTCACAAAGATTGTCAATAATCCAAGCTCATGAATTGCTAGCACAAAGCATATATATATATATATATATATATATATATATATATATATATATATATATATATATATATATATCAAGGTTGTAAAAAACGCTCGACGTTAGCTAGTCGGTGGACTAGGGTCAAGGGATTAATCGGCTAGGCGGAGATTTATCGGGGGATTAATCGGGGACCATTAATTGCTAATTTGTTGAATTTAAAAAAATTAAATATGACTAATATTTTATCAAAGTTGGTAAATACCACTACTATGATACCAAAATAGGTTAATATGATTAATACAACATTAATCATGCCTAAAATAGTTTTCATTGAAATAAAACTTCTTCAAAATGTTAAAATTTTATCGTTTTATAATGTTTCACTCATTATGTATGCAGAGATTAATCGTTAGGCGCTCTCTAATCGGTCGAGTAGCGCCTACGGATTAATCGGAGATTCATCGGTATCTAGTCGGGATTTTTACAACAGTGATATATATATATATATATATATATATATATATATATATATATATATATATATATATATATATATATATATATATATATATTGTAGCACCTGGTTCCTGGTATGTATGATTTATTTGAGTATTTTACCTTTTTAGCCATGGACTCAGGGAGTCGTAGGCTAGACTCGCCGAGTAGGGACGGGATTTTGAGCACGTTTAAGTTGGAGACTCGGCGAGTCCATCAGTCTGGAAGAAACCCTAATTTCAGGGGTTTGCACCCTATTTAAACCCCTTTTATGCGCCCCAAGTTAGCCTCCATCACCCTCAGAGCATCATATATCGAACCCTAACCCTCTCCTTGTGATTTGAAGGGATCTTGTGCTTGTTCCTTGGAGTTTGAAGAAGAGAAGGAAGGAAAGACCAAAAGAGAAGGTGAAGAGCAAGAATCTAGGACTTAATCCAAAGTTTATTGAGGTACAATTCGGATCTATTCTGTTTTATGTGCTCAAATCCCCATTAGAACACCATTAATCTATCTTTGACCCATTTCCAAGCTTGTCAGTGGTATAGGGATCATAATGGGCTGAATAGCTGCTAGATCTGGCTATGATCAAGTCCCAGGAGCCTAGATCTATTACCTTTATGGGGTCATATTGCATGAAAGCCCTAGATCTACCCCTTTTTGTGTGTTTTGAGCCTTAGAATCCCCATGGATGATTATATACACGTAAAGTTTGAAACTTTACATGTTAACCAAGTCCTAGGACCCCAGATCCATGAATGGAATGCACTGGATTCAAGCAGAATTGAGTGTAGAGAGATTGCATGGATGCGACTCGGTGAGTTGTTCTTCGAACTAGGCGAGTCGAGTCACGAGTCCCCGATTTTTCCCCTTTTCGAGTAGGCGAGTACTGCAGTGAGCCATAGGTGGACTTAGTGAGTCGGAAGCCAGACTCATCAATGGAGGGACTCGGCAAGTCAATTCCCTGAATCGGCGGGTTCAAGGCAATCTTCATAAAACTCGGCGAGTTGTTCATCAACTCGGCGAGTTGAATGAAGGACCATTGTGTATTCAGTTAGGAAGAGAACTCGTCGAGTCAATGCCTAACTCGACGAATAGAGACGGGAGTAAGGTCGATCGGCTGGATATGAACTCGACGAGTTTGCAAGCCAACTCGACGAGTCGAGTCAACTGGAAATTGACTTTGACTTGACTTTGGTTTGGAATCGGTCAGGGGTAAAATAGTAATTTTACCCTGGGATTAGTATCAATGTCTGATTAAGTGTTCTATGGGAATACAGCCGGAGGATCACCGGAGCAGCTGTCAGACATTTGCGGATCAGCTTTTTAGCAGTCATCCTTTTGGGGTGAGTTACCTTCCAATAAGGGTGGGTCTAAGGCCACAATGTCGGCGCACCAAGTAGGAGTATTTTAGAAGATGATTGTCTTCGTGATAATTATCTTGGTACGGATAAGTGTTTGGTTATGAGATATTTCTGTATGATTTGTTATGTGTATGATAGGGATAGTTTTTCCCTGACAATAGTCTTTAGGACCGAAGAGTACGTCAGTACTCGGATATGCCTGATTGTATGCTTATACCTTGTTGTTGCATGCTAGTAGTAGTAAGGGGGTGGAATAGACCCCAGTTACCGGTTGAAAGATACTGATGATGATTACCGGTTGAAAGATACCGATGATGATTACCGGTTGAAAGATACCGAAGATGATTACCGGTTGAAAGATACCGATGACATTGAATGGTATGTGGTATGATGGGGAACTCACTAAGCTTCGTGCTTACAGTTTTAATTGTGGTTTTAGGTACCTCTTCGTCAAAGGGGAAAGAGTCGGCAGTATAGCGGCGCATCACACACATGATTTCCGCACTGAATTTTTTGGGATCGTACTCTGATTTTCCTGTTTTCCAATGATATCGTTTTGAGACATGACCTTATGTTTTATAATTAATGTAACTTTGACAATGTTTTAGTAACACGCCTCATTGCACGCTAAATTCTAAAAATGAAATTTTTGGCCTTGAAATTTGGGTTGTTACATATATATATCAAAATATTGCACATAAATCAAATTAGGATCTAGTAAAACTATCACACTACTCCACGTGTGGGATAGCTAGTCCACATAAATAATATTTGTATATGAAATATAATTATAAGGAATTTATACAAATCGCTTCTGTTAGGGGTTTTTTTTTGCATCTTTGGAAAAACTAGAAATTGCACTGCATCGAAATTTTTTGGTTTTCGCAAAACTAGAAACTACACCGTCAGTTTTTGTTTCAGTTTCAGTTTATGTGGTTTTTTCAACTTTTTTTGAGTTTCGGATTTGGGAAGTGATACTTCCACGGTTATTTTTTTTATACATCCACATACTTATAAAGGCAATGGCCAATTATGCCCCTTATACTAATCCTTTTGTAATAAATAAAAAGTTAGCCCATTTGTCTCCACCAAATACACTCCCCCTAACCTTTCATTAACACCCACACGAGAGACCTTCAACCCACACCCTCATCAGAAACCACTCCTTTTTTCGTCACATGCAAATTAGACAACCATTAGAGAAATCCATATGTAGGTACCAAAATCACCTGCAAAAGCATTTCAAAACCAAAACCAAAACCAAATTCGACAATGTAGTCTTCAAGAAAACCACATGTAAGTACCAAAATCAAAACCACCTTTCAAAATCAGATTTGTTGGTCCATGGGGTTTTAAGGTTTCCAGATTCGATGCAAAAGATTTCAAAATTTGATTAGTTCAAGAGTTCTTTGAGGTTTCATTGTTGATGACGAGTAAGGCTTTTGTTTTAGTGCTCTCTATCGCATGGGATGGGAGGGTTTCTTAAAGACAACAGAGGGGTGACAGTAGGAAGACCTTTGGGGTGAGATTAATCTCATAATGGAATCGATTGGACATGGGTGTTTCTTTAAAGGTTTTGGTGATTCTTGTGGCTTTTATCAGGAGAAGATGGGAGTGTTTCTTGGGGACGACGGAAGACATGATGGTAACAAGTGAGAAGATGGAACGTGTGTGTACACCCCATACCGATGTTGTAAATAGAAGGGAGAAAATGATGTAACACCCTACATCGGTGTCGTTCAACACACTCTGTATGTGCTTAAAGACGTCCTCATTGGTTATTCTAGTGCCAATTATTACACTTCCTTGGGTCAATTCTTCATCTCCAGGTCTTTAGCCCTCATTAAACAATATGTTAAACCCAAGGTTATCATCGATTTAACTAATCTTACCAATTACTCCTTTGAAACTATAGATTCCTAACAATGATTCATCAAAGTGGCGCAAAAGACATGTTGAGCAAATGGAAGGAGAGAAGAAAAACATGACTCAGTCGAATATTGAGTTTTTCGAGGGGACGACCAACAACGTGAGCAACTCGGGAAGGAGTTGCAGGATGAACATCGTCGTAAAAACTGAAGACCATTTACCGTTTGTCGGCTGAAGATTGCAAGGTCGGAGAAGAATCGAAGTGCTTGTTTGTTGTTTGTGAATCTTTTGCGAACCCATATTTTCCCGCGAACCACTCTTAAAATACGAATTGTTTTGTGTAACATTTAAAAAAAAAGCGACATAAAGCAACAAATCGGTCCTATAAAAGCATATTCCCAAAAAAAATCTCGAAAAAAATTTGTATATACGACAGGTGCATATGTGCACAACGTTAGAAAATTTACAAGTTCGTAAAATATGCACATATGCAATTGTCGTATATGCACATTTTTTCGAGATTTTTTTTAATATACTTCTATAGGACCGATTTGGTGCTTTATTGTCACTTTTTTTGGAAAAAAAAAGATCATACAAATTAGTTTCTCTATATATATATATATATATATATATATATATATATATATATATATATATAAAAGATGAAGAAGAGGTTGGAAGAGGTAGTAAGAGATAATACAAGTGTTGTGCCAAGAAGATAATGCGCAAATGTTTTTTAATTCGAAGACTTCTGAAAAACAAACAGCTGTGAGATGAAAAGTGTTCCGCGTGTGCTGCGTCGCGCATCAATAAGAGGTCTGAAATGGTTTTTTACAAAAACAAACAACACCTAAGTCTTTTTTTTTGATCAAAATGGTGAAAATAAGTGTGGGAAAAAGACAGTGATTTCGGGCTGCCAGAGTTCTTGGATTTAGTCAAACGTTTGTAAGTATGCCAACAAATATAAACTCCATCGTATTCAAAAAAAACTTGTTGATATGGTAATGACTTCACAACAAAAATTCATTGAAAAAAGTTGGTGTGTTACTTTTTATAATTACTAAAAAGTATTCATAATATTGATACATCATTAGATTTTTTAGATTGAAAACAATCTTATTGTTAATTAAAGTATTATTCCGAATCAAAATTCACATTTACGACGTGTTTGGTATGCTATTTTTGAGAGTTTATCTTTTTATTTATTTTTATTTTTTTATCTTTTTAGCTTTTAAGATAAATATTAAAAAAAATACTTTGGTAACATGAACTTTTTAAGAATAGTGTTTCCTACGGCACTATTGGTCTATCACGTTGAAAGGAGAGTGTGGATGAGGAAAAGGGTGTGAGAAACTTTCCCTCTCACATGAACATCGTTCCTTGACAGAAGGAAACAGAGATGAGAGTGGGACGGAACCGGTACCGACCCGTACCGTTCCCGATTTTTCGAAAATTGAATTTGGTCAAAAATCAATCTCGAGTACCGAACCGAATTAACATCATCGGTACCGGTACCGGGAATGGTACCGGTTTTCGGTACTAGTACCGGTACCGGCGGTACCGATTCTCGAATTTCATGTATTTTGAGTACCAAGTACCATCTCATATTTTTAAATTCGGTACGGTTCGGTACCGGTTCCGGTATGGGATCGGGATTTGAGACAAACTATTCATCCCTAGAGGGAAAGATGGCGACGGAGCTCATTGCCGCACTCTCTCTCGTATTTCTATTGGCCAATTTTTTTTATTTTTTTAATATTTATTAAATTATATACCTACTAAAAATTATAAAAATATATATATCAAAACTCATAGTTTTTAATTCCCTACAAAATGAGTAAAATATTTGTAGGGCATATATATATATATATATATATATATATATATATATATATATATATATATATATAAACAATAATTAAGGAAGTTTTCCACTCATTCCTTGGGTTTAGATGAATGAAAGGAAAATTAAGAAAAAGGTGTTGTGGCCCACAAAAAATAAGGGGAGTTTTCCACTCACACCATAAAATCGGTGGAAGTCATACACACTTCTATTTATTTTTATTTTTTAATTGAGTAAAATGTAATTTATATAATGTAATTATATAAAATTAATAAAAAGAAAGTACTTTATTAATTAAAAAATACATACTAAATTAAAAACATAAATAAAAAAACATAATCGAAACATAATAGAATAGTATGTGATGCCTTATCATCATAATCATCGTCGTTTGACACGTCATCATAATCATCGCCCCAATCATCTACAAACATGTCTGATTCATCATTTGTATCTTCGAAGTCGTCTTCAAAATCGTCAATAACGATATTCACTTGAGCATTGAAGATGTGTTCCACCAAATCAGTGTGAAGGTTATGGTGTCCACCTTAGTCATATACTTCTCATTTGTTCGCCATGTACGCCGACATATCAATACCTAATCCTTCGACATTTGGTGAATCCTCATTTTCATTGTAGCGGCAAATCATATTCCCCTAATCTCCTATAATCATATTATGAAATATGATGCATGTACACATCATACTACTTTTTCTTTTTCACTCCAATGATCGTGTCGGTACATAGAGTATTTTCCATTGTCTCTCTAGAACACCAAAAGCTCGTACAATATCCTTCCTAGCAGATTCTTGGGTTGACTTAGACTTTATTCACTTTTCATCGTTTAGACATGAGAATGACTTCACAAATACAGTTAACTCATGATATATCCCTTCAGTAAGGTAATCTATACACTTGTATCATGTCTCATTTGCTTGAAACGACGTATCATACGATTTCTCAAGGTAGATGTTGTTGAATATCGACGATTGGTCTAGAACATTGATGTCGTTGTTGGAACCCGATGGACCAAAAAATACATGTCATATCCAAATATCATACGCCGCCACTGTTTCTAAAATTATTGTTGGATACTTTTGATCACCTCGCATAAATTGACCACGACGCTCAGTATGGTACATTGACCAACCCAATGCATACAATCAATACTACCAAGTATACCAGGAAACCCATATTTATTTTCATGTGTCGTATATAGTTAGTGGATGTCGCTATAGGTTTGCGTAAATAGCGATCACAATAGAGGATAATCACAACTTATGGAAAATTAGTATATTTTTCTGTCTAACGGGTTTGTATTATCTTATATTAATTTTATGGTATTTTTTGTTTGACCGTGTATATTTATTATCAAAATATTTGTTTCTTTTTAAAACAATCGTTTTTATAATATTTTCGTCTAATAGATTGTATTATCTTACATTAATATTATAATATTTTTTTTGTCTAATAGATAATATATGTTATAAAAATAGTTTTTTTCCCTTTAAAAATAACCGTTTTTATAATATTTTTGTTTGACGGGTTGTTATTTCATATTAATCTTATGGTATTTTCTTTGTATAAATAAAATATCTATTATTAAATTAGTTTTTTTTAATATGCATTTTTATGAGATTAATGTAAGAAAACAATCTAGTAAATATAAATATTATAAAAACGGTTATTTTTAGAAGAAAAAAAAACAATTTTCATGATAGATATTATATATCAAACAAATAAACTACCATAAGATTAATGTACATAATACAATCGGTTAGACATAAATAATATAAAAATGGTTATTTTAGAAGAAAAAACTATTTTCATAATAGATATTCTCTGTCAGACACGGAAAATATCATATGATAATTGTAAGATAACAATCTATTAGACAAAAATATTATAAAAATTGTTATTCTTAGAAGAAAAAAATATTTTCATAATAAATATTACCTATCGGACAAAGAAAAATATCATAAAATTAATGTAAGATTGTAACACCCTTTTCTTGAAATTAATCAGACGAGGACTCAGGGATTTCAAAGATAAGGTTTTGGGAAAAACCTTATGCCACGACGTGTTCACGTCATTAAATGAAGATCGTGTATGGCTTGGTTGCCACGACGTGGCAGTTATTGCATCCCAAACCCATGATTTTTACAGTTTCTCCCATATTTAAAGGCTCTAACTCATGGTCTTGGTCATTCTCTTTAGCCTCCACCTTCATAACTCAAAAATCCTAGCCCATTTGAGTGTTCTTGATGTGTATGTGGTGTTCTTGAAGTTATAAGCCTTGAAATACATCTTGGGAGAAAAAGGTGGTGTACTTGTGGGTTAAAGGGGTGTATCTACTTCAGATCTTGCTTCTCCTGCATCTTGTGGAGCTTTAGAAGGTAAAAAGCTTCCACCTTTATCATTTTTACTTTTCATTTCATGTTTTGAAGTCCTTTGATGGGATGTTCTTGGAGTTTTGGGTAACTCCAGAACCTTAGACTTGCTTGGTGACCATTTGTAGACTCAACTTGGTGGAAAAAGTGTTAGGTGATGATTCCTTTTATTCCATGCACAAGTTTTGGCTGTTTTGGTCATATTAAGGACTTAATGGACTTAGGGTTATAGATCTTTCTTAGTGGTGAGGTCCTAATGGATAAAGTTGGAAACTTTATCCATTAAGTCATTGAAAATGACTAGATATGAAGTTATGGGCTTAGATCTGTAAGGGATAAGCTCTTAATGAAGAAAAGAGTAATATTCTAATAACCACGATGTGGCCAGGGAAGGACCACAACGTGGTGACATCCTGCATATCGACTATTTTGTCCTGACATGTCTATGATTTCAGTGAGTTTCTCACGATGCTACGTATCCCATTGTATATCTTTTTCATGGTAGAATAGAGGTACTGCTGGAGTACAAGTATGCTAGTTGACTATGATAACGCCTTATTATGCATGTGCAGTTTAGGACACTTGGTGTCTTGGTATGTTAGACCAGTAGGGTCTTACCTATTGATTGTATATTATTGTTGGTTGAGCAGCGTATGTCATTTAGTGTCATGGTATGCTAAACTGGTAGGGTCTTGCTTGTGGACCATATGATATTGTTATGTGTCATTGTTGGTCAGGGTAATGCTTGTAATGGTTGTAGGTAGTTAAGTTGGATAGCCTAAAAACTCTTGTTCTTGTTTGATTTATTGTTTGATTTATTGTTGGTCAGGGTAATGCTTGCATGGTTCTTGTTTGATTTATTGTTTGAGTGAACCACTTGTTCGACTGTCTATCTGGTCTCTGACCACATATGACTTTATGTATTGTATAAAAGACCATGATATGGCCCTTATCATTGACTCGTTATCTACGTTGGGTCGGGCCCGTTATATGAGTTATGGTTGGGCACGTTATACTCTTTGGGTGGACCCATTATGTATATTGGCCTGTTATACTATCTGGGCGGGACCAACTATATATGGTTAGACTGGGCCCATTATGTATGATGTATGCTTGTGATTAGGAGATCATGTAGCTCAACGTTAAAGTCGAGGACTTTTGTGTGGATGTGTTGTATATATGATGGAATATATGGTATAATGGGGAACTCACTAACCTTTATGCTTACAATTGTGGCTAAAATGTTTTGCAGGTTGTTCGTGAGAACAACTCGACAAGACTATACATACGCATCGAAAATAATGATTTTCGTTGTTATGTAACTTAACTAGTTTCAAACAAATAAATGTCACATATTGTTTATAAGTTAAAGGTTTAAATCGGTTAATCTGTTTCCAACTAAAAAATATATTTGTAATTTTCGAGACTTTACAAAGATAATACAATATGTTAAACGGAAATATTGTAAAAACGGTTATTTTATAAGTAAAAACTATTTTCATAATATATATTTTACTGTCAGGCAAAGAAAATACTATAAAATTAGTGTAAGAAAATATAATCCGTTATATATATATATATATATATATATATATATATATATATATATATATATATATATATATATATATATATATATTCTTTATTTTTTTTGGTTTATTAAGTTTTTATATTTTATTGGTGACCGATTTATCGAATAAAAGAATTAAAATATAAAAATTATTGGTTTTTGAGATTTAATTTGACTAAAAAAATTGAGATTTGATTTGATTAAAAAGATAAAGATGAAGACTAAACGGTTATGAGAAATAGACTTATTAAGGTAATTAACTTTTCGGTTTGTTAACTATTTTTTTTTTGTACACATCTAGGTAACGAACTTTTTAAAAGTGTTTATATATGACCATTTATGACCGGTTGTAGCATGTTACATCCGGTCATAATGGTCATATGTGAACACTTCCAAAAAGTTCGTTATCTCGATGTGTACAAAAAAAGATAGTTACCTAGATATGAACAAACCGAAAATGTAAGAGTAAGTTACATGAATGGTCCATGTGGTTTGGTTAATTTGTATGTTTGGTCCCTAACTTATTTTTAACTCGGATGATACATACTGATTATTTTTGTTATGCGTCTGGTCTCTATGTTACCTCAAAAGACTATCGTGCCCTTTTAAATTGATTTTTTTAATTATTTTTCTTATTTATGTATTTATTTTTTGTATATTTAAAAAAATTAATAGACCCCACATATTTGATATTTGTCTACATGTCAATTTATGGGTTTTTTTTTAAATTTAAAATTAAAAAGTCACATAATATTTATATTTCTATACGTAAAATATCAAATGTAATAAATATTATAATAAATTGTAATTAATATGTTATTTCATTCCTTATTTTAAAATTTTATTTTAAAAAATACTTATTATTTATATTTTAATATTTTAACCCGTAAAATACATAGTTTTTACACATCCCAAATTAAATATTCTCCTACCTATTATTCCTACCAATCCTCATAGTCATTTAAATGATCACATGTGTCATATTAGTATCCAAAAATCTCATTAAATCTTCCTTAATAAATGAAAATACTTTTGCCACATGTCTTCTTCTCCTTTATTTTGACAAATGTCATTTTCTAAGATTTTTAAAATTGTTATTTTTTGGGAATTTTAATTTTCTAAAAATAAATTTCCAAAAAAAATCTAATGGGTTATATATATATATATATATATATATATATATATATATATATATATTTGATAATAAATTATAATAAATGATCCAACCAATTTGATTTTTTTCATAAATGCTCCAAAATATTACATTTTGTTATGAAAAAACATTATTTTATAAAATATTTAATGTTTATATAATCATATTAACTTTTATTTTAAAAAAAAAAACTCATATAATACACGGGTTTTACACCTAGTGAGTATTAAATGTTACACATGTAACCATTTAATTTGATAGAATGACATGTAATAAAAAAAAATAAAAATATATTTAATTTCTCAGTTACCTTAATAATCTATTTCCGAAACGGTTACTCGGATCAAAACTATAGGGATTTTTCGGTAGATTCCTTTTATAAATGAGAAACAAATAATTCGAAAAATAATTAATAATACTCGGCGTAATAATAATACGCGTTGACACCGTTTCCTCGGTCCCACTCATTATTTTCTCTCTCTCCAATACCCTCTGGTCCTCTTCTACTCCTCTTCCATCTCCATCATCTGTATCTTCATCCAGAGCATCTCCAAAGTCCAAACCCAAATCCTCACATCACAGGAACTCAACAAAATCAATTTCACCGAAGAACAACGATTCCCCATGAATTTTATGCAAAAATCCATCTGAAATGAATCATTTCTATCGCCAATTTTACATTCAATTCGTTCTGTATTTGCTTCTTTCCTTCAACACTCCTCACTCAACCCTCGTCGGAGCTAACCACACCTCCGCCAGATTCTGCTCCCGCTAGTAATTTCCACTTCCAATCCCTCATTCGATTTTAATTTAATATAATCAAAATCACTCACAGGAGTTTGTGATGGAACTCGCCGCCGGTAAATCCGGCTTCCTCCGAAACGTTGTGGTTCGCTTTTTGTTATTTTCCCTTCTCGTCGTTGGCGTCCGATTTGCTTATGTCATTACCATCAGAGGCGAATCATGCAGCTTCGGTGATGATTTCTGTTTCTTCTCTTCAACCTCGCCGGAAAATCAAAACCTGGTCACCGCAGCCGGAGGACACCTTGACTCTTCCTCTTCCGTGACCCTCAACCCTATCGCCGCCGCCACGCCAGAGGTCCACAAACGTGTGATGTTTTATATCACCGTGTTTCAGGATCTGATCGTCGATGGGTTCCTTTCGACGAAATCGAAATCTCTATGTGTCGAAACACCCGTCGGTGAAGACGTATATGCTCTGAAAGAGATCGGCGTCGATGATTCCGTCGGAATCTACAAAAAAGCATCGAAACCTTTAGTAATCAATGGGTTAGGGCATAAGCATCCTTTTAAGGACAACACATTCGATTTTATATTTTCCGGTAACGGAGCTTTGGACAGATCTGACAAGGCGGCGGAGTTCGCGGCGGAGGTTGGACGGACGCTTAAACCCGAAGGGTATGCCGTCATCCACACTTCTTCCATAGATACATATAGTTTCAATTCTTTCATTCGTTTATTCAATTGTTGCAAGTTCGTACATTCTCGTCATATGGATGGATTCGATCCTGACATGCCCCACATTCATGAAATCGTAATGAAGAAGATAGTCGACATCAAAATTAGAGAAAAAACCGACAGTAGTCTAAGCAATCGGTGCTCAGTTCCTGGGTATAAACAAGATCTGTTAAAGAAAGCCGAACCTCTGATTGAAACAGAACCACTGAAACCATGGATTACCCTGAAGAGAAACATCGAAAACGTCAAATACCTTCCATCAATGGCGGACATCAATTTCAAGCAAAGGTACGTGTATGTAGACGTGGGAGCTCGTAGCTATGGCTCCAGTATCGTTAGCTGGTTCAAAAAACAGTACCCAAAACAAAACAAAACCTTCGACATATACGCCATTGAAGCAGATAAGCATTTCCACGATCAATACCAATCCAAAAAAGGCGTCAAATTACTACCCTATGCTGCCTGGGTGAAGAACGAGAGCTTGGTTTTTGAGATTAATCAAACCCCAGGTGATGAAAACGTTGAGAAAGGAAGAGGAATGGGTAGGATTCAGCCTGTGAAATCTGGTGGTGGGATTGTGGGCTCTGTTGATGTTATTCAAGGGTTTGATTTTGCAAATTGGTTGAAGAACACAGTGACAGAGAAAGATTTTGTGGTGATGAAGATGGACGTTGAAGGGACTGAATTCGATTTGATCCCAAAATTGATTGAAACAGGTGCGATTTGTTTGATTGATGAAGTGTTTCTTGAATGCCATTACAATCGGTGGCAGAAATGTTGCCCAGGTGTGAGGAGTCCAAAGTATCAGAAGACGTATGGGCAGTGTTTAGATCTGTTTAAATCTTTGAGACAACGTGGTGTTCTTGTTCATCAATGGTGGTGATTGGTGTTTGAAGCCCTTTTGTATTATTACTTGAAAATGTTGTAGTTGTTATAATATGTTTTTGTTTGTGTACTCAGTTAAAGTAATTTGTTTACACATTGTACTCTTATGATTTCTGATTGGATTACACTTAAGAAATGAAATGGTATACACGGCTAAGTCGTTTAATTAGTTTCTTATGTATGTTCCTTTTGTTGCTTAGTTTATTAGGAATTTAACATGGTGCTAATCTTGATTAGTAAATTGTTTGATTTAGTCCTTTTTGTTATGTATATCACAAGGAAGAACAAAGACTTTTAGACTATGTTTGATGTGTCTTGATAGGTCTAAAATCGATGTCAATAAGCCAAAAATTGAAAACTTTTGTTTCAATCCGCAAAAAGGTTGAGCAATATAGATAGAGATTTGTTTTTTGATATTTGGTATTTGGTATGTATAAAAGAAATGAATGCCCTCAGTCGATCAAAAAATAAACCTAAAATGTGTATGGAAAAAGAAGATTTGTCATCTTAAGATCATGTGAATCCTTGTTAACTTGAGAGCATCCACAGCATGATAGTATTTTATGAAACTTTTTAAAATGAAAAAACTTATTTGTGTCTTCACATTATAAGAGCTTTTTCGACCTCATAATAGTTTTGTCTATTTACATTATAAGAGTTTTTTTAGTTTGTTTTTTATAGACCTCATAATAGTTTTGTCTATTTATAATTGGTTGAAAACATATAGAACTCCCTAGGGATGAACATATACGAATACCCAACTAAATTTGATAGAAACAAAAACCGGCAGTTTATAAATTGTTGGAACCGAAACAAAAGCCGGTTATATCTATTCCCATTATTTTGGAATTGAAACGGGTTCCAGTTCGTTCGGGATACTCACTCAATCAATAAAAAAATTGAATAAAAATGGTTTAAAACCACTTTTTTAAGCTAAACTAATTTAAATCCGCTCTATTTATGAACACACCCACAAATGTTACATCAACATCATATACAAAGTGTCTAATTTATTGTTGCACAAGTTTTAAAGAAGGTTACATCGACATCATATACAAGTTGGAAGATGAACTATTTGGATTGTAGTAGCTTCATTTCGTTAAAATATCGATAAATAATAAATAATTAAGATTATGTTCTCACGACAAATAATTTTTACCACAAAATAAAGCATTTAATCACGTAGACAAGGTTAATATACTAAAGTCAAAATACACAACACAAAGGTTGATGTCAGATAGCGGTTCTGAAAAATGAGGATCGGAACCAGAACCGTTTGAGACAATTCCAATACTTTAGGAGTCGGGACTGTCATTCTAGAACCAACGGTTTTGGTTCCGAAAATGGGTACATTGTTCCACTACTCATCCCTAGGACTCATTGTATCATTGAACAATTTTTTTTTTAATTAACAAACTCATTGGAAAAACTTCTCTAATAGTATTTTCAATTTTCAAAAGGTTTTTGGTTTGAAAAAACTTTTGTCTTTAATCTCAGTCCAAATATTCTACATACCAAACCCACTCAATGATTCTCATGTTTCCATATATTTAGGGGAGGAAAAAATTATTATTTTTTGTCTTATTGTCATTAATTTAAGTCTAATACAATATCAAATGCATTACAAAGTTGTGCTTGTGGTATCTAATGATACAAGAGAAATGGGCCTAAAGTTGCCAAAAGTAGTGTTGTGTCATGTGTATTTATAGATGTTTGCTTCGCCCCTTTCTCTCTATGTCTATATTTGGTAATAGTAGGAGATGGGCCCATATTTGATGAGGCATCCATTATTATATGAAAAGCTTTGGTGTAAAGTACGTTGGGATCATGGGATGTTTTAGGTGTCTCATCGATCATGTGATGTTTTATGTGTTTCATCTTTCAACAACTCAGACTTGATGGCAATGTTTTGCATTTTAAACAGAATACACGAGAAAACTCCCTTAAAATATGATAGTGATATATTGGTTAAACCCGTGGACTAAAATGCATGATAATTGGGTTAAATTAAAATAGCAATGTAGTTATTGGTTTATCAAATTTTGGCAACTTATTTTATTATTTATTCATAAATATAAACAGGACCAGGGCCGGTCCAAAGCTATTGTGGGCCCAGGGCGAAAAGAAAAAGTGGGCCCCCAAATTCATAAACATAATAAAAATTAGTTTAAAATAAAACACTATAAAATTCACTATTAATATTAAAAAATCACAAATGTTGTCACAACATTACAAAAACAACTAATTTAAAGGAGAATATTTCTCCTAGCTTTTCTTGATGCAAAATCATTAATAATTCTATCCAAATCAATTTTATCTAACATGTCTTTCTCTATACATAACATTGTCAATCTGTTCAACCTTTCTTGCGACATTGACGATCTTAGATAATTCTACAATAACTTTAGCTTTGAAAAACGTCTCTCTGCAGATGCAACCGTGACAGGAATGGTTAACATAATGCTATATGCAATAAAAGTATTTGGGTAACAATCAACAGCTTTAACAAACTCCAAAATTTCAACAGCATAATTTATATCATTAGGAATGTCATATATCTAGTAGTGTAGTAATACTTTGAATGTTTGAACTTTGAAGCTAAAATTCTAAAAGAATAAAGTCAGAAGCAAAACATTAGAAATTTTGAAGACTGAAATCTGATATAGTAAAAAAAAAAAAAATAGAACAAATTGTCAAATGGGTAACCTGAAATTCAAAATATCTTTCATATTACTAAGCAGAATATCCAAAATATCCAAAGCAAATAATAATATTATGGATTTCATATAGAGGTTTGTTAGTCTTATGATAAATCAACAATAAAAATACATAACATAATATGGGAAATCAAGGCACTGCCACTACTCAATATCAAAATCTGGTAAAATGCTAAAGCATCCATTTTTTTTTTCAGATTTGAGAATTGAAACTGAATTACTAAACAGAAGGCTAGAAATTAAAATGAAAAACTAGATATTCAATTGAATTGAATCAATTTGATACATAAACAAAATTTTCGTAAATTAGTGAAACAAATATCTGTTTCCCTAATTCTTCATATTCCTATTTACATGAATCTAATGAAACCAACGAATTGAATGAGAATTAAGAGACTGAAATTGATTAGATAATTACCTGGTGTCCTTGTCCTTATGTAGGCGTGTCAATATCAGTTTATTTTCAGCCTTCTGCAACTGAAATCGATTAGAAATTGAATCTAATAGTCGATTTCAGCCTTCTGCAATGAACTCGCAAGTTTCATTGTAGCATTCGAAGATGAGAAATTCACCCGAATACCAATCAGTTTACGATTATCCGAGAGAGGCAAGAGAGTAGAGAGATGCGTGAGACTATGAGAGACAAAGTGAGAATCGAGATTTGAGTATTGCGAAACTGGAAACGAGATGTATTATATCTAGATTCGAGAGACAATTAGCCGTTAGAGATTAAAGATTGTGAGAGAAAATCGACGATTCAGTATCAAGGGAAGGCGTCGATTCAATTAGCTACCGATTCATATGGCGCCCTAATCTCGATTTCCCACGTTCCCCACTACCATCCTTAGTCTCGTTCCTAATTAGGTTAATGTGATTTTGGACTAATTTGGGCCCTAATTAAATATATAGATAAAAATTTATATATATATATATATATATATATATATATATATATATATATATATATATATATATATATATATATATATTCTAGAATTTTGGGGCCCCCTCGAGTCGTGGGCCTTGGGCGGTCGCCCATGTCGCCCACCGTCAGGATCGGCCCTTACAGGACCGACCCAGAAAATGGGAACATAGTCGACCGTATATGGCCCATCTTTCATAGGGGACTAAATTTTTTAGTTAGTGTTACATATTGGTATTTATTGATCAATGTTATTCAATTAAGAAAATAAATTCATGGGCCCTAAAATATCATATATTATATTGTATGACATGGATTTTTCCACTTTGGAGAATTGGATCGTCAACACGAAAATCAAGAACCATAAGAAATGCCTCACATCGGAAATCTCAAGTTAAAATTTGAAAAAATAATTAAAATAAAATAAAATAAAATAAAATAAAACTGGGAGCAATTAAAAGAGGGGAACGATATGAAATAGGAAATTAAGTTTTCTTATCATTCTATGGAAGCAATGGTCTACCTCTTTGAAGCTTGTCCATCCATAAGGTTCCAAGAAAATAAATGATTTACTTTTGTTTCTAAGGGTTAAATCATGCACAATCCTTACTTCTTGGTTTCATTTGAGAACCCCACTCGTGTTATAAATCCTAAAAAATAAATTATTTTTGTTTCAAAGGGTTGTCCACCCCCCATGGTGGTAATGGAAAGATTTTTTTTTTAATAAGACTCAATTTGGGTTTTGAAATTAGAATGTGTCTTTGGACATATCAAATTTGAACATTTTAATTAATTTCATTTAATGTAAATGGCAACCTAACTAGTGTTGGGTTATGAACTTATGATTTATTATTATTATTGAAAATATGAATTGGCTTTAATGTTTATCTAAAATTTGTTTTCTTTTTAGTTGCTGAATTATGGAATAACTCATTACATAAGTGGAAATGTAGTATTGTGAATTGTGAAATGGTTTCTCTAATGGCTGTACTAGGCAAATGGATCAACCGTTGTAAGTTGTAACACAGTTGCAACTCTACAAATAGTGCATGCTATATTGACTTGTTTGTATTATTTCATAGTTTGAGATTAAGTGATATGTAAATTGCCTATGATTTTGTTAGTTATGACAATGTGACAATCAAGGTTAGTCGTTTCCAATTTGCATGTATTTTTTTTAGTTTTGTTGCTATTTAAATGTCTATTTGTTGTCATAATGGTTTTTTAAGTTTCTAGGAACAAATAAAGAAATGAACATCTACTCAAACGACTCTATAAACAAGGTGCTTTTTCAAAAAAAACTCTATAAACAAGGTGTTTTTGTTTCGTTACTATTCACTAGTTGTTTTTTTTATATGTGTAACATTTCCTTCTATCACATATCATAATATTGTTCATTGCACGAAACTTTCTAGTGAGTCACGCATCATGGCATTGATCTTGCATGGGCATGTTTAATCGCAAAGTTCTTACAGATTTGCTGCTCTCACGACCTTTAAAATGCGTTGTGACAGAAAATGTATTCACACCTATGATAAGCAATGTTTAGTTCTCATTCTCGGCCGATATAGAATTAGATACAAATAGCCATCACATTTAATAAATATCTAACCATTTTTGAACATTTAATATTTATTTTTTGTTGACTTGTGAAAAATATGTCATTTGGCAACATATGCTTTACCAAAAGGGTTGTGCTATAAGTACCCCCTTAACCAATTTTACCCCTATAACATTAATCTAATCAACCTTTACTTTCGATTTGACATCATTTTTTCCCTTTTTTTGTTTATTATTATTATTATTATTAATTTCGATATCGATATAAAATTCGGACAACATTTTAAAATCCGCACAACATTATAAATTCAGACGATATTATAAAATTCGAACGACAATATAAAATGGAACAAAAGTAAGTCTCCTCTCAATCCACGCACCACACAAGTGTAAAACTGAACCAATTAATATATCAATTATAAATAAAGACAAACTTTGTTTTTGTCCGTTTTATATTGTCATTCGAATTTTATTATGTCGTCTGAATTTTAAAATTTCATCCGAATTTTAAAATTTTATCTGAATTTTAAAATGTTGTCCGAGTTTTATATGATTATCGAAATTTAAAATAATAATAATAATAATAATAATAATTAAAAAAATAATAAAAACAACAAAAAAAACAAAATAGGGAAAAAACAAAAAAAAAACAACAAAAGACGAAAAAAGTGGAATATGAAAAAAAATGAGAGATACTTATAGCATTAGCCTTACCAAAAACCCGTAACATATTTGATTTTTTATCTATAACAACCAACTGATTTATTTAATAACCAATGACGTATTTTGTTTTTATCCAAAAAGCAACTTACTTATATTTAAACCAAATTAATTAATATGTATTTTTTCTTTTCGCTTACTAGTTTTTTTAGTTGCGAAAAATCTTAACATGTCATGTATCATTTGTCTTAATATTTAATTTTAATTACTTTCTACCTTGTACACGTGATTAACATTTGGGATGAAAGGAGTTCGCCACCCTTAACATTCCTACTTTACTTGTTGTTTAGGTGCTACATTAGCTTTTCTCTCTAATATGGGGTCTAATATGGGGTGTCTTTTTAGCCAATCCCTAATGCAAATAATATACCTGCCCCAACACACTCCCAATATACAAATACTTAATAATATGATACAAGGTGACGGTATGCCTAGAGAGAAAGAGACAAGTAGGTTTAAGGATGCGGTGAACCCTTTCAACCCTCATTTAGTGACAACCCACAATACTAGGAATCATGGTCTTGGAGGCATCGGTTCCTCGGGTACCACACCCATCGATTGTCTACTTTGTCTACCTTTAGGGGTGATGGTTATACAACTCACACTTTCCACATGCAACATCAAATCCACAGTAAATATTATTTTCTCTTTTTCATTCCTTTCCAAATTTTTCAAAACACATGGAAATAGTCATATTTCCCTTCCCAAATTTCCCACACACATGACAACCTTTTCAAGAAGCAAGCATGAGTAAGGGAAGTTCTATGGGAGCAATACCACATCAATTAGGGGTGTTCCTGCGGGTACCATACTTCATGCATCCCTTTTGTCGAGTCCCCATTTCGTCCCTTTCTCAATTAATATCTCATTTGTTTGGTGTTAACAAATGTTTTCAATGATGTGTAATTGATTTTATCTGAAAAGAAATACACATTATCATAAGTTTTGTTGGTTTTTGAGGAGGACTCGTGAAAGACTGAGGGTTACAATTTATGGTTTAATGGGAAACCATAATTTCCAAAAACCCCAAATTTTCTTTAGACCCCCTAATTCATTGTGCCGATTAAGAATCAATAAGAGAGGGAATGTTTGCACATATTCTTAGAGTTTTTTTATGGTAGATAAAAGGGAAAATGTCTTATTTGAATTTTTAAGGAGGGTAATGGATGTAAAGAAAAACAAAGTGTGTTTTCGAGTTTCATTTAGGAAATGAAATGAACGGTAAAGGGAAAAAAAGAGTCCCCACACCTCTAAAACCGATTCTCTCAAGGCCTTTTTTTGAGTTTAAAGTTGAGGAGAAGATAGAGGAATCATTCCCCTCCCAATCATCCCACATTTATATTTTAAGGGGAAAAAAAGCTTAATTTTCCCTTCATATTTCTCAAATGAAATTTAAAAACATGTTTATTCTTTATTTCATCCTTAAAAAAACTCAAAAACATATTTATCCTTTCATTTTCCTCGATTCCTTCCTTAAAACTTGAGAATGAAGGTGGGGACGTCATGGTGTTTTTATATTTTGAAGAGAAAGACCCAATTTTATATTATTTTTAATTTTTTAGAATGGCTAATGCATACACCCATATAATATTACTCCTAAATCTATATATTTTGTTGAAACTTGAACTCTCAACCGTTTAGGCAAAAGGTTATGGTCATAATGTGTTTACTAAAAAAATAACACCATATCAACTCTACATCAAATTCACTACATCCTTACTACCACATCACTAATTATTGGAAATGGTTACCACTCCACATTATTTATACTATTTTTTTACGTTAGATTCTACAAAAAAAACCTAGTTTTTAAACACAAATAAACATATTACTATTAAAAAAACTACATTAAAATTAAAAATTAGAAATTTAAACCTACATTACCAATTCAAAATACATAAAAATTAAAAGCTATAAATTTAAACATTCATTACTAATAAAAAAACACATAGAAATCAAAACATAAAAATTAATCGTCGTATTTTTGGATGATCTTGCGTTGCATTTTTAAAATTGTTGCTAGGTTTTTCGGCACGATACACGATTAAGGTTGTGCGTTCAAAATTTTTAGATCGTTAAGTGCTATTTTTTTGGTTAAGAGTTTCCTTTGATTTTCATACTTTTTTCGAGAAAAAGTAGATGTTTGTCTATTTTTTCCGAAAGTACTTCTTCGGTACTCGTTTTTCCGGATGATGATGTCGCCTGTTTCCCTTTGTCCTTTCCCGGTGGTCGACGAAGGTGGATTAATTGTGGAGTCACCCTTTCGGTTTCGTCGAATGTAACACCTGTAGATACGGGCTAATCAAATAAGTGATAAAATGACATTTTGGCAAAAGATTATTTAGGATAAATCATCTTAACCGAAGTTATAGTATATGTGACAAGGATTTTGTACATATAAAGAACACTCAAATCTGACTTTGTGAGAGCAAGTTATGATTTTTATAATATTTCAGTGTAGCAATATATGGCTCAGAAACCGAAATTGAAATAGGTCGATTGTTAGGAAAAATAATCTAAATGAGAGTTGTAGATATCGTCAACACCTATCTATCGATATAAAGAAAGTCGAGAACGCGTATCATATGAGAGATTTATGAATTTTTAACATACTTTAATAGTTTAAGTCTGTTAAAAATATAACTTTAATAATAAAGTCAAAATTAGCCGACGAAGTTTAAATGAAAGTTGTAGATCTCACCGATAGCTACATGTGGATATACAACCCATCGAAAACAGATCTCCTATGAATTAGTTATGAATTTTCACTCGCGCGCACAGACAACATGCGCAACGCACACTGTCACTCTATCAGATGCTCGACACGTGGCACCACACAGAGAACGACATGTCACCCTGGCCGACCAGATACTCGATGCATATGGGATATAGTGTGTAGCACGCACCACTTTCCATCCTATATAAACCCTCGAGTTCCACCCATTTCCTCATCCCAACTCCACCCGAATCCTCTGGAGTTCTTTCCACCCCTTAGTCCCAATACTCTTGATTTCCCAAACCCTTTAGAAAAGCCCTACGGTGTCAGATAACAAACAATTAGGAGCTCTCGAGTCGGAGTTCTGCCCGCTTAATTCCTAGTTTTCATTAGTGTACTCTGTAAGTTAATCTATACTTATTTTATTCAAGTGTATGTAACATCCCGATGATAAGGTACTTCTAATTTTGACCTTATAATTGAATTATATTACATTTTGGACCCTAAGTAAAAGAAAGTGTGCATCGAAGGCCCTAGTGGCATTCTCGTAATATTGGATGTTGGGGAGTACGCCATGCGTACGGGTGTATGTTGAGCGTACTAGGGCGCGCCCTAGTACGCAAGGCATATATATGTACATAGGGCATATGTACTACGCATGCAAACCCTAATTTTTAGGGTTTGGATCGTATTTAAACCCCATTATAGCCTCATTTCTCCTCACTTCCTTAGCCTCCATCCTCTTGATATGTTTTTGCAACCCTAATCCATCTTGTGAATCATTTCTAAGCTTGAGTTTGTGTGTTTTATGCCTTTGAATAAGAAGTAAGGAAGAAGAGACCACCTTGGAGGAGTGAAGCTCTTTATATCCAGGATCACCCCATCTTTTTGCACCATTTTGAGGTGTCAAGTTCTGAACTTGGTGAAGTTTCATTTAGATATTGTTTTGGAATGATTTTTGGTCCTTTTTGTCCCAAATATGGAGATTCATGAACATATCATGTTCTTGACCCATTAAGTTTTCCTTTCAGACCTTTTCATGGGTCTTGAGTCATAAAAATAGGTTCCAAATGGTTGGTTTTGCTCCAAACATCATTTAGAAGGTCTTAATGGATTAAGAAGTTGAGTTAAGCACTTAATTGGCATGAAAAGTCATAAAGTTGGAAATTTTATGACTCTTGAGTGAATTATAGCATGGATCTGAAATATAGATGTGAGAGCTTAAGCCATTAAGCTCTTAATAGGATTTTGGAGGTCTGGGAGTACGCCTCACGTACCTGGAGTACACATCGCATACAAGGTCAACCACCTTGATGGTGGTCAACACTCAAGTACGCCCAACGTACATTTGGAGTACGCCCCACGTACTCACTCTGGGTTGACTCGGTTGAGTTGACTCGGCTAGGTTGACTCAATTAACTTAGTTGATTTGGCCGGTTGGACTTTAACTTTGACCAAGTTTGAATTAAGGGTATTTTGGGATTTTGATTCAGATTGGTCATTTGGTTAGATAGGTGACGGTTAGAGCTGAGATTTGGAATCGAGGCCTCATTAGCTTTTTTCCAGTTTGTGAGGTGAGTTTTCCTCACTGTACTTATGGGTCGAAGGCACCAAGCCCGACCCATTGGTTTGATATCCTTTTATTCACTAATATGTTGAGTATGGAATAGATATGCATGATTATGCTAGTTGTCGATATGTTAGTCTGGTAGATCTGTAGGACTACCTGTGATTCTGTCTGCATGATTATTTGTATATGTTTGTTATCTATTATATGTCAACATATTGTGTTGGGTTGAGGTTGTACTGCTTCGTGTTGTAGCCAACAAACCCTGGGGCATTCTAGATATGATTTGAGCGCCGTGTAGGACATGCTAGACTCATACTTAGGGCTCAAGAGCATTCCAGATACGAGCTGAGGACCGGGTGGTATGTCGGACTCGTACTGAAGGCTTAAGGGTATTTCAGTCCATTGACTGATTGGGTCAGGGAGTAAGCCAGTCATAAGATGTGGGCCCCGAGGTCAAGCTAGACTTATATTGTGGGCTCATGGGTAATCCAGTCTTTTAGCTGTGGACCCAGTATATGTTATCTGTTTATATGTTGGTACTTTGAGGGAACTCACTAAGCTTTGACTTACGGTTTTTAGTTATGGTTTCAGGTACTTTGGATGATCTCGAGAAGGGGAAGGCGTGACCATACACATCATCTGTTTTATGTACTTTTGATCTATAGGATACTCTAATATGGAACAATACTTTGAAAACAATGATTTTGTAAACATTCTATGGTTTTGGGTTGTTTTAAAAAGTTTAAATTTCTTGTGATTTTTATGGATATTACAATGTAACTTTTAATTATAGTCATAGTCGTTATTATGAACCTATAATTAAGATTTATCTGTGACACTACAAGAAAAAAGGGCTTCTGTGACTAAAATATCAAAGACTGATTAATCAGTCTTGGATACAATGTATCTAGGACTGATGAATTAGTCTTAGATACTATCTAGGCCTGATTTTAACGTGTGAATCATTAGAGTCTGGCCAAACTTATTCGAAACTAAAATTCAATCCCTATTATGTTAGCGTCGGTTTAGGTTTGGTGGGAAACACATTAGGGATTGAATTTTTGTCTCTCGAATAGTTTAGCGCGAACATTGACTTGGGGTGGGTGGGGGTGGGGGAGTTATAAGGGGCTGAGTTTCAGCCACTGATAGACTTGTGTCACTTTTGATTATGTAAGGAACTTATTAGGGACTGAAGTTCAGTCATTGATACAATTACACTAATTTATCCTACAGACGAAAAGCTTTTTAAAGACTGAATTTCAGTCCCTAATAGACATGCACTATTTGACATTCGAATGAACACTTATAATTGACTAGATCTTTGTATTTACGACTGATTATTTAGTCATAGACGCCATATATCAGAGACTGATGAATCAGTCACGAATACTAATTTGAAGGAAACTTATAAGGGACTGAACTTCAGTCTTGGATAATCTAAACTCATTTGGCTTCAGAGAGAAATCATTAGGGACTGAATTTTAGTCCTTGAGACACCCATGCCCTCCACTCCACCTCATCACATCTATTCCATTCACTTCCGATAACCACCACTCGTAAATTAATTCAAGCCATATGGACTATTTATGTGATTTACTCTTAAGAAAGAAGGTTTTGAAAACCGGACCGGAGACCAAACCAGTTGTCTTATATGTTCTATGGTTCAACTGGTTGGACCGGTCTCAAAAAACAGAAAAACCGGATGATGTCATAATTACATTATTATTAATATTAATTATATAAAAAATACAAAAAATAAAAAAAATAAATACTTTTTTTTAAATTTCCGATTTTTACCTGTTCAACTGGATCGGTTCTAACGGTTCTTACAAGTTTAACCGGTTCTTATCGGTGCACATGACGAATGGTTGTTTGGCCTGTAAGACCTGGATTGAGGACCGGTTCCTGATTGAATCGGTTGAGCTAGCCGATCCGGTCCGGTTTTAAAAACATGGTAAAAAACAAAACTTTATAGCAATTTGTATAAATTGAAATAAAAAACATTGAAATTCAATAAAAAAATATAAAAACATTTAATTCTTAATGGAAAAGTACTAGTCCTTAGATTTATTAAAAAAATGTAACAAATAAAATATTAATATTGCAAATAAGGAGGAACGCGCCTATGGTTTGGACGGGATACGAGATCAACACGATCTTTACCAGAATTGTCGAGGATGGATATAGATTAATGGAACGGTTATTCAATCACATTCGGCCACTCAAAACCTTATCATTACCTTACCAAAATTGAAGGAAGGCTAGCGACCGCAAAGAGTCAAGGGATTTGTGAAAAGTCAATTCCAAAATGTGTGATATCGACTATTTTTTTTATATCGATTGATTGAGTATTTGTGCCTCTTGTTTTCTTTCTATTGTTTATTACACTGACTGATTAATTGTGCACCAGAAAAAGCAATAAAGTAAAAGATAAACCAATAAATGATTATGAGTGATTTTTTTGAAGATGAAACTTTTTGCTGCTAGATATTGGAGTAACAAATATTTGTTTTAACATAAAAATTTTGATTGGTTATGCGCATTGCCTTCTAAACTATGTACGATGCTTATCATATAACTACAATGAATATCTAATTAAAATGCCTAAATTCTAAATGCAATGCCTAAAATGTAAGTTCAATGCCTAATCTAACTACAATGCCTACTGTTTAAAATCTACTTTTGTGTGTGAAAAATATAGTGAAATCAATGTATACGATTCTAGGTGAAAGCAATGTATACAATTCTAATTGACCATTTATTCATGTTTTTCTCAATAAAGCTTGGAGTACAATCAAGTTTTCCCATAAATCTTTTCTCCTGTACATTTAAATTTTATTAGTTGTGAACAAACACAGGTCGTATAATTGGAATTGGTTCATGGCAAAGATTATTAAATAAATTACAGAAAAGATTAGCAACTATATGACTTCTTTTCAATAAAAACAATCCAACTGTAAAAACAATTCCAAACCCATTACATAATCAATAATCAATAATAATAGTTAACTTATTGTCAAAAACCAAACTGTGAATTCATTTTAAATTATATTCTTTATTTTGTGGTAAATGTTTAATGTTATATGTAAGATATTTACATAAAATAAACAAAGGGTACTAGGATTAGATAGATTTTCTTCCAGCAACAATTTCATAAATAACATTTTTTTTTATTGTTGATAGCATTCTGATGAGATACCCACACCTTGTGCACAAAGTAAAGTGTAGTGCCTTGTTACATCTAGTTATTGATTAAATTTTTGGTAGTGAAGAACCAATGTTTTCTGTTTTGCTTGTAATTTAAGCAGACCTAGCACTTGTAATTCCGGTTTGACATACAAAATTGCAATCAATAATGATTTAAATATGGCCCTAAAAGTAACTCTAAAAGTAGATATATACTTAAGTTCCTAAGCACCAAACGTATTCATTTACAAAAGCAATATTGTCATATATTGTGAAAAGTATTGTGTTTACAACACTTTATACTCAGAAGTTAGAAATTTTATCTTAATTAGATTTGGACATCGAACATTTCTCTTGCACGAACATTTCTTTTGGCTTGGTATGAGAGTAGCACCAATTATCCATTGGTTTATAAAATAGCTTGGCTGCTTTCGTTTTATTCTTTTTTATTGAAAAAAAAAATGTTTTTTTTAACAGCTAATTACCAAACAGAAAAAAAAAAGTTTATTTTAACTGCAAAATACCCCTGGATAGAACTCCCGCACTCAAATATGGCAGGCACAATGCACTAATTTACGACATTAGGTTCTTTAAGCTGCAATGTCATGTCATCACATTCACATTGTAATAAAACAACTAACAACAAATCATCATAATCATGTATCATGGGTGTAGTTTAATTTATAAAAAAACACAATGTATGTAACATGTCAGTTGGTGGGGGAACAGGTGTATCATCAACTAGATTGGCGGAGGCGAGGTCCTAATATTAATAAAAAGGCTTCACAGATTGTGGAAAATCAACCTGATGCTCGAATTAAATTGACAAGAGATACATATATAAAGAAATTCATTGGGGATTCAGCAACATGTTTTGCAACGGAGGTTGGATTTGTGATGCGGAGCTTTTGTCAATGGAATTCCATACATGGGAGAAAGTAGCAAAAGAAAATAAAGAATAAATTATTAATAGATTACATGTAAGTTATATATCGTCTTCCTCAATCTATTCTTTTTGGTAAAATTTAAACTTTATAATTGCAACTAATTTATTATAAAAAAAAACTATTAACAATGTTCAATTTAAAATTATGTATTAAATGTAGGAAAATTTTGAATTACCACATGAAGATAAAGTTCTGATGGAGTATGTAGATGAACAAATGTGGAGGCAATGGAAACGCACACGATCGATAACAAATCACAAATTCGCCATGGTAAACTATCAAATTAATATATATTTGTATTAATATATTCATGAAAAACTATATGTACCTTTTCTTATATTAATCTTTATTATTACAGACAGATAAAAAGACTCGATTGCCCTCGAGCCCAATCAAGCTATATCATAAATTGCATTTTCACCCTATAAAGAAATGGATAAATGATGAGTCACATATTCAATACGTAAGAATGATTTCTTGACTAATATTGATTTTTAGTTATAATATATTGATATTGGTGTTATAAGTTATTATAATATGTTTTTATGTTGTATTAGAAAATATTGTCCAACTCAAAGAGAAAGAATGTGCAAAATTAGTTCGCTGGGAACAAGCATTACTGTAGAAATGGAATATGACATAGAGATAAAAGTCATTAAAACTGTTTGTGCCAAACATAAAACATTATTATTTGGATGGGAGGCTTCAAGTGGACTTGTTATGAGGAAAAAAGATATACATGTCTTATCAACTGAAGAAATATCTCAATCAACCTCAAAAGACGAAGAAGATATGAAAGTGAGATTGTTGCACTCGAGGAGGAGGTTCGAGTAAACAAACAGAAAGTCAAATAAAGTGAGGAAAATTGTGAAAGAATGTTCCAATTTATTATCTCGAAGTTTCGGGATTCTCAAAAAATATTATGCGCACCTGATAAAGAGGAATTCCATGCCTACGATGACATAACAGACCTATCTGAGCAAACGTAACAACCATGAGCTTTCGGTAAAGTTTGGAACTTCTTTCATGTATGGTTTAGTTATAAACTAGTTTCATAGAGATTTTTGTTTGTTGTTTAAAATTTGGATATGATGTCTAAATTACGATTTATTTATCTAGTACTAGTTCATTTGGTGTATTAACAACAGATGCATTGTTTATATTATTCATTATAAATGTTAGTTAAAGATTAAACTTTAGTTTGAAAATCAGGTTAGGGACTGAAGAAAAGTGTATTCTAGACTGATATTTAGTCATTGAAAAATCAGGTTAGACACTGAAGATGATAGTATTTAAGACTGATATTCAGTCCCTAAAAGATGCTATCAGGGACTGATATGACTTGAATAAGGATTTGAACGAACCATATTGGAGACTAAATGATATACTATGTAGGACTGATTTTTAGTCCCCAAAAGTTATTATCATGGACTAATATTACATGAAATCTTGGATTTAAAGATAACACATTAAAGAGTGAATGAGATAGTATCAAGGACTGATTATATGTCGTTGATACTTTTACATATTAGGGATTGATTTTCAGTCCCAGATAAAAAAAATCCACTATCTAGGACTAGGTTTCTAGGACTAGCTTGGGACTAGCAAAATTAGTCCCCAATTCTCATTAGAGACTGATTATTAACCATCAAAGACTGATTATGTCAGTTTCTAATGCCCCTTTTTCTTGTAGTGATTCCAAGTCATTATACTGATGGATCTACTTATGGAGTGATGTCTAGGTTGGATTTAGTGAGGTATTTAAAGTGGAATTTTCAAACAGTATACTATGTATACTAAACAGTCCCTATCTTCGATATGCTTCTACCTGGTTGTTCATTACTTGATAGATCTTGATGTAGACATTGGGATTAGTGAGGAATCTAGACTATCATTAGTCGTCAAGAATATTAAGCTAAGTGACATTTGTAATTAGGTCACGTCAGAGGAGAAGTCATGGAGTTTGGCGGAGCACTGCCGTATTCTCCAGTCACCCACCTAAGTCAGGTGAGTGCATAGTTACTTTCAAACTTACACATAGATACAAGTATCCTAAATGCTTCATTGATATGTATGTTGTACTTGTTGTGTTTAATGTAATTGTACAATATGATTGTTACTTGATTTAATTGTATATTTATTATACTTAATAATATGATTAGATAGTGAAGGGTTGTGCGAAATAACAAATGAGAGGTTTGATGAGTTTTATAGGTTAAAATTAAAACATGTGGCGGAAAAACTTAACCCTTAAGTTCACATGCAACCTATTTGGATCTAAGTTTTCTCTATTAAAAGCAATAAACTATTGAATATCAAGAACCCTAAGAATATCCTACTATTATCAAAAATAACAAAGGATTAGGGTTTACATGCCTCTTGATTTTTATAGCAAATAACCAAAGTAATTCCTTTCTTCTGAATTCTTGGAAGCTAAAACTAAAAGCTTGAAGTCTCTAACGGTTTGTACCCAAACCCTAGCAATGGAAGACTTGAGAGGAAAGAGGGAGATGGAGGTAGAATTTCAGATCTTCTAACTCTTAGAATGCATGGACAAAAATGAGGAGTCTAAGGACCCATATTTATAGCTGATAGGAAAACCCTAGAAACCCTAATTTGAAATAAAATAATATTATTTCAAATCTGTAATTATCTAGTTTCCTCATTATCCATATTATCCATATGGAATAATTTAGAAACCCTAAGGAGGCTCCAAACTTCGTTCAACCCTAGGAACCTTTTAGAATTCTTCTTTTGTTCAACTATTAAACATTTACAACTTTAGTCCTTGCACTTTTAATTAATCTAGTTAATTCCAATTAATTTCTTATTAATTATTAATTAAATAATATTATTTCTAATTAATATATTAATCTCATAATATATTAACAAACTATTTATTCATATTTTTTAATCATAATATATAAATCAATAAATCAACATCTCTCTCCAAAAGTCATTCCATCAATTACTAGTTTTGAGGGCAACCCAAAAAGGACTTTGTTTTTAATTAAAGTATATACCAATTTAGTTATTGGATTGGACACCTAGTCGAATAGTATCCCGCTTGGATAAATCTGTAACTACAATTGTAATTATAACTTCTAAATTAAACAGAAAATTATGATTTCCAAAGCAAGTGCCAAACTCTGATCTGATCAGACATAGACCCTAAGATAAGTGATCAAATATTCCTCCGTTCTACAAGATATTGTATGAACATGAGACATGGATTACAATCAATCTATTGTCCAAAATTATGTTTCCTGGTTTCCTGATTTGTGATGACCTCATAAGACTACTAATTGAATTCATCAATTCAGTCCTGGCTATGCCCAACACTACAATGTGAACACCAAATCACCAAGGGGGCCAAAGATATCACTTGTTATGTTGGGTCAAAAGGAACAGATAAACATTGACTTATATTTTTGTATCTTTTACTCACCAAATCATGCATGTCACCACGTTTTATAGCATCACATTACTGATGAGTTTTCACAATACCAATACACAACCGACTTGTAAATTACAACTCACATATCCCTGCTTTAAGAATAAAAGATATTATCGTCTTAGAATTACTTGTGATATAATACATGAAGTAATTTTATGAGCGTGAGTTTATCCAATACTCGAAATCCCCATTTTCTAAGTACTCGTGAGCATTGTAACAATCTTAGGCAATGTCTAATCCCCATAGACAATCTATAATTAAATTCATGACAGTCTTGATTCACTACTTACTTCCATAAGGATGAACGAATGTGGAGTTTCGAATAATCAAATCATTCAGGAAGTAAAACATGCAAAGCGAAACACAAGAATAAACAATCGAAAAAGACAGTAACCATACTCATAAATAATCTCTATTATTTAATCACCAAAATCAATTATATTTATTTTGTTACAAGTTTCAAACTATCAATGTAACATTCGGATATGTAGGCATTTACCTTTAACCCCCTAGCATGAGAATTAATTATGTTTTCACCCTCAATATGAGAATTAGTTGCAAATTGGTCCATAATGGTATTTTCGTAATTATTGGGCAAAGCCCGCGAATGTTGGGCATTCCCCCAGGAACGTTGGGCGTTTGTGATAGAATCACAAAACTAATATTTAGGGTTTGGACCCTATTTAAAATTCCTTAAGTCCCAATCATCCCTTCTTTCATCAGCCTCCAGACCCAACTTTGACCTTTGCAAAACCT
The DNA here is from genome assembly GCF_002870075.4 of Lactuca sativa. Taxonomy (NCBI): domain Eukaryota; kingdom Viridiplantae; phylum Streptophyta; class Magnoliopsida; order Asterales; family Asteraceae; genus Lactuca; species Lactuca sativa. The sequence goes on along the minus strand of NC_056627.2, from coordinate 312,275,788 downwards.
AATTCATTTGAGAGCATTTTGAGCCTTAGAGCGTGTTTTGGTAATCTTGAAGGAGGGAGAAAGAAGAGAGGATCATCTTGGAAGAGTGGAGCACTTTGGATCCAAAATAACAACATTATTTAACACCTTTTAAAGGTAAAAAGCTCTGAACTTGATGAAGCATTGATTATATCTTGTTTAGCTATGAAATTGTGTTATTTTGGTCCCATAAGCTTGGTATTATGATTATGAATTACTCTAATCCATATAAGTTGTCCGTTCAGACGTTTTGGAACATCTAGAAGCATAAAAATGTGATCTTGGTTGTTAGTTTTCTTCCATGCATGAGTTACAAGGCCTTAATTGGTTAAGTAGTTAGAGTTTGTGTGTCTGGGCACTTAATGGCCATGCACAATGGAAAATTTATAGTTAAGGATGCTATTTTAAGGCTATGTAACATCCCAAATTAACTTCAGAAGTAGGATTTAAGAGTTTAAAGTGTAATTTCGAAGAAGGGACTCGACGAGTAGGTACGCTTACTCGCCGAGTCAGAGCGGGTTTGGGTCGCGAATTAAGTGACCAACTCGCCGAGTTGGAAGCTGGACTCGATGAGTTGGTGTTGGGATGAGAAAAACCCTAATCTTAGGGTTTGCACCATATTTAAAGGACTTAATGTCCTCCCCTCAGCTCCCTTAGCCCCCTTTGAGATCCAGTAAACCCTAGCTCGTGTGTATAAGGCCATTGGAGGGAGATTGAAGCTTTGAAGAGGTGTTCTAGTGGAAGAAACTTGAAGATCAAAAGGGTTTGCATCAAGAAAGTAGTGTAGATCCAGAATCTACTGCAGTTTTGGGCACATCTTGGAGGTAATGAGCTGTTACCTTTCCTTTGTTGCTTCTAGATTTATTCTTGAATGAGATTTGGGGCCATTTTTGGTATGATTGAGATCCAATTCGGGTTTGGAGTCCAGATCTGAGGTTGTTACTTCAGATCTAGACTTGTATTGGTCCAGAAAGTCATAAAGCATCAGTTATTGAATTGTTGGTGAAGCCCTTTTGTCTAAAACCCAAGCCCTAGTGTGTTTTGGGCCTATATCTCTTTGGTTTCACGTAAAGTTTGCAACTTTATGTGAGGGATAGATTGTAAAAGGGTGGATCTACGGATTGGAGCCTCAGCATGGCTCGAAAAGCCTCTAAATGGATTGAGAACTGGAGAGACTCGGCGAGTCACATGGATGTACTTGACGAGTTGTATGAACACCTGCATAGACTCGACGAGTTGGAAGAACAACTCGGCGAGTCTGTTGAAGATTGCCTTGGACTCGGCGAGTCAGGTCGTAGAACCCCAACCTCTTTTGGTTAAAGCCTTGGATTAGTGAGTCGGTTGGAAACTCAGTGAGTTGGACAGGATGGGACTCAGAGATCATTGGACTCGGCGAGTATTGGGGCGACTCGGCGTGTTAAGTTGTGTCATGAGAGTTTTTTGGGTAAGGGAACTCGGCGAGTCGACGGGGTGACTCGACGAGTAGAATCAATCAGGAAGGTTGATTTTGACTGAGGACTTTGACCTTGACCAAGAGTTGACCAGTTTGACTTCCAAGGGTACTTTGGTAATATTGGTATTTATGGAATTGGTTCTTTGGTAGTGTTCAGTGGCGGCAATCGTGTCAGAGGTCGGAGTAGCTTGGTCTTATCTTCTCAGTCAGCAATTTCAGGCGAGTTATCCTCACTATATCAATAGGGTCTAAGGCACCAAGGCCGGCCCTTTTAGTTGTTATCTTGGTTACAGTATGCTACGTGTGGTTATGATCTCTTAGATTGGTATCAGAATAGACAGTATGTTGTTATGCTCATGTGATCTGTTAGGATTGGTATGTTAGTGACCTGGTTAGGTTAATGCCTTGGTCATGAGAGATTGCTATGATCGATGATCTCTAAGATAGTTATATCTGATATCTATACTTGTACTGTTGATCTGCTTATTGATATGTTAGATCGGCGTCCTGGTAATTAGGATAGTATTATGTTAATGACCTGGTTTAGGTCGGTATCCTGGTATATAGGATGATGCTATGTTAGTGACCGATTAGGTCGATATCCTGGTAAGGATGATGCTATGCTTTATGATCTGCTAGATCGATTTGTTTGCCTATAGACTGTTATGTGATTTCCTGTTATATGTACACATGGTTATTTGCTTGATGTTTGGGTTGAGGCGGTCCTGTTTTGTACTGAAGGCCAACATACCCTACGAGCGGTCCGGATAGATTGTAGGCCCGTATGGCGGTCCAATCATACCGAAGGCTCGGATAGATCCAGATAGACTGAAGGCCCGGTGCGGGCGGTCCAGTCATATTGTAGACTCAGAGAGTGGACCAGGTGAACTGAATGCCTGTTGAGGGCAGACCAGTCACGCTGCAGTCTTGAGAGGCATGGTTGTTCTGTATTGTGATATAATATGTTATGATTATGGTTGTATGTGGTTGGTATTTTGGGGGTAACTCACTAAGCTTTCGGGCTTACAGTTTAATGTATTGTTTCATGTACTTCAGGAGATTGTGGTAAGGCGAAGGCGTGATCGTACCGCTCCTCATGTTTTATGATTTGTGTGATATTGTTCTAGGGGATACTCTGATATTTAAACTATTTTGAAAATAAAATGTATGAACTTAATGGTTTTTGAATGAAATAAAATGTTTTAAATTGGCTCAAATTTTTGGTTGTTACAGGCTAGATCTAGAATATGGGCAGCAGAGCTTAAGGATTAAGCTCTTAATAAGAAGGAAAAAGACTTAGTCGCAAATGTTGGGCGTTCCCTTAGGAACGTTAGGCGTTCGTGGTTAGCCATCGCGTTTCTGGTCAAACTTGTGTACACTAAGGTTACAAGCTGAGTATGTGCAACGTACTTAGCTGTGTTGACCAGGTTTGACTTTTTGACTTTGACCAAGATTTTAACAAGTTTGACCTAAAGATATTTTGGGTATTTTGAGTTGTATTTGAGATTGGTCACTACTTGATGAATAGCTAACGGTTAGACCTGATATTCAAAGTAGAGACCTATTCAGTTACTTGTTCGAACTGAGAGGTGAGTTTTCCCCACTATACTTGTGGGTCGAAGGCACCAATGTCAGCCCACTGGATTATGTACTCCGGTATATCAAGTGTAGTTATGTAGTAGTGATCTTTTAGATCTGTATGTCTACCTGTACTTGTTGGTTATCATATAGTGGAGTGCCCTATGGACTATATGTAGTCACATAGGATATCGTGAGAACTCTTGATCAAGTCTTTCTTGCACATTCCTTGTTTGGTTGTGGCTCTAGAATATGATCATCTGTTCAGGTGGCTATCTCACCTCTAGTTACTTATAGTTACATATTTTCATGGAGGTTAGTTGGTAGCGGGACAATGTGTTATGAGAGGACTAGTAATGGGTAGTGAGTTGTGTGATTGATGCTTGCTTGTATTATGTGTCTGCTTGATCCGTGATTGTTTATATGTTGACATGGTATGGTTGGGTTGAGGTAATCCTGTTATGTTCGGAAGCCAACAAACATGGGAGCAAGCCAGACATAAGTTGTGGGCCAGTAAGGCAAGCTATACTTATGTTGTGGGCTCGGGAGTAAGCCAGACACAAGCTGTAGGCCATTAAGGCAAGCCAGACTTATGTTGTGTGCTTGGGAGCAAGTCAGACATGATCTGTAGGCCAAAAGGCAAGCTAGACTCATAATGTGGGCTCGAGGGTAATCCAGTATGTTAGATATAGACCCAGTATGCATGCTGTTATATGTTTGTGTGGTGGTATTTTGGGGGAAAATCACTAAGCTTCGTGCTTACATTTTTAGTTTATTGATTCAGGCACTTCAGATAATCGTGGCAAGGAAAAGGTGTGATCGTGCACATCCTTTGGATTTTATGTTATTGGATTTTGGGATACTATGATTTATGAACTATACTTTTGAAACAATGTTTTTGTAAACAATTATTATATTGTGGTTGTTTTGGAAAAATGAAAATTTTATTCTGATTTTTGGGATGTTACAAGTTGGTATCAGAGCCTTGGTTTAAGAGAATTGGGTGAAGATTCGTGTGAATCCATACTCAAACTAGGGAACTGAAAAAGTTTTAAAAATGGTTTTCAAAAGTAACCAAGGAAAGATGCGATGTGTAGGATCATCCGGAGCAAGAAAGTACACCCCAAATTACCACACTGTTATTTAACATGATATTTTATGGTAGAATAACATGCTAATGATAGGATAAGGATCTTTAGGATCTGCTTGATAGAATTGTGTGATATGTGATGCTTGATAACCTAGGAATACTTCTTGTATGTTAGATGAAATTGACATCATTATTGTAGTTGCTTAGTGTGTGCATTAATGTTGTGCATAACTAAGATCTTATAGCATGATAATGTTTGACTTAGCCTTATTTCATGTTCTTGTCTAATGAAAGGCTTAGGTTAGAATCAAGCATTCAAATGTTTATATGATCCAATTTTATGTATGATTATCATGCACGATTAGTTGCAGGGTTGGTGGAAATTTCATGGATGAGTATATGTGTGAGCAGCCGGCTAGATGAGGAATGTTTAGCCAATTTTGAGAGAGTGAGGATAAGATGTATGCATATCCTAGTCGTGTTTGTGTTGGGAGGTTGTGATGATCCTTGTGACAAATAGGGGTAGGTGTGGAATATAGTATGTGTTGGGCTCCCCCTCATGATCTTACCAAGTGCCATGGGCTCCCCCCATGCTCTTCACGAAAAATCAATACACACAAAATAACAGACCATTGCATAATTAGTTATAGAGATTTCACATCAAGTAATGGGCCGATATTGGAGCCTTCGACCCATTGGTATAGTGAAAAGACTCACCTCAGTCTGCTGAACACAAAAGCTACTCGACTACTAGCCCAAAATCTCACACTACACAAATATACAAAACACCCTAATTAGAATTAAGTCACAACTTAGAAAAAGGCCCAACATTTTAATCTAAGGCCTGCCATTAAATCCCAAATGTCAAACCTACATTAATGGGACCAAGATCAAAGTCCCAACTACAATGGGCCACATGGCCCAATAAGGCCCAATCATGACATCAATGCCCCAACTAAAACAAAAGTCCAATAACTTTGAATGGGACCACGCCCAAGGATAAATAGTACCTAATAAGCTTGCAATCCCAATGAAGCCCAACTCTCCTATGGTGCATACGCCTAGCGTACCACATCAGTACGCTTAACGTACTCGACCCTTTGGCCATACGCGCTACGTACGCGACCTTACGCCCAACGTACAACTATCCCATGCACAAAAGTCTATCAAGTGCTTAATGCTTAAGATTTCAACGCCCAACTTCAGATCTGAGTCTATTAAGATGTCATAGAGCATAAAGTTGGCAACTTTATGCCCTTGCATGCCACATGGGTCCCCAATACTTCATTTCTCCCACTAAGACCACATTTTAAACCTTAGACGCATGCATGTCTCAATATAACCTTTCAGATGGCAACTTTATGCATCAAGCATGCTCAAGGAGCTTAGATCTAACAATCGTAGTCTCTGGAGCTGAACAACTCCCAAAAGAAGGTCTAAGAACCAAAAATTGACTTCATAACAAAACCCGAACTCAAACTAGCAAAAAAATGGCAAGGTTTGAGCTTTTTACCGCCACAAGCTTCCCAATTAGCTCCAAATGCAGGATCCAAAAGCTTTTCCACGTCCAAGGCTTGCTTTCCACTCCCTTCTCCTTGCTAGAACACCAAAAAGTAGGTGTTTGAGGCACTCACAAGCTAAAGACACACACACACACAAAGGATTTTAGGGTTTTAGGGACGTTTGAAAGTAATGAAGGCTGGTTAGGGTAAGTTCCAAATGACTTAAGGATGTTTATATAGGTCATAAATCCGAATATTAGGGTTTTGGTCTTCAGCCATATACACCCCACGTACCCCTTGGTACGCCTCGCGTACGTGATACACCTTTGTGATCATTCCTCCCAGCACGCTAAGCGTACCCATAAGTACGCCAAACATACGAAGGTACCAATTATGCAATGAAACTTCATTATAAGGGAAAGAAAGGTAAATACCTGGATTTTGATCGTGACAGTGGTCATGTTAGTTTGGGTTTGAATGTTGCAGACCTAGGTGAGTTAGTTGGTTTTGAGGTCTTGAGGGCCTTGCTCGAGGCAGTGTCAGTTGAGTCGCAATACTCAATAAGGAAGTGATTGTTATGATTGGCTCGAGGATTACAGTTGGAAGCTGAGTGGTTGATAGATGGATTGGAATGTCGTTATCTACGGCGGGGTTACGTTCTTCCAGCTTGTTATGCCCGGAGGAAAGACATAGCAAACATGTGATGTTCAGAGTTGGGGTGTAGACCCAACACAGGGCTAGATAGTTGTTTTTGGCAGCATGTATCGCAGTGTGGGAATACACAAGAGGATCCTTGTGGTATGATTGCCTTAAGATGAGATCAAGGGTATTCTTTGAATATAGTTAGGAAAGGTGCTAGATGACTGTTTTAGGTGATCAAGGAAGTGAATTGGGAACGATAACTTTTGTTGTCTTTGGTGTATCCCAATTAGGAGAATGATGCCTCTTATATTTATGAATGGTCCTCGCCATGAATTGACGGTGCAGTAGAGTTCCAAACCTTGCCTCACTTTTGTGACGCGTTATGTTTCCCCTCTATATTCCAAAGTAAAGGGTGAGTCCCATACGTCAGTTTGTGGATCCCAGTCTCACACACTAATCCTTACAGGCGCTCATAGCAGGCATGCCGTCCTACCTAAACCAATCATCATATCGATCCATACACCCCATTGGAGGTGAGGAGTGTAGTAGCTAATTCGTTTCTAAATAGGAAGTTGGTTTCATGAATAGATTGTCAATTATTGCTTGTGTATCTTTGCGGAATTTTGGATCTTAGAGGCAGTTATGATTAAAAGTTTCTGAGGTTTCCATCCGAGAATTGGAATCTCTTTGAGTTTGCTTGGTCTTTATCTAGAAGATCAACTTGCGTTATGTTATACATTCCAATGGGCTAGGGATACTATTGGTTAGGGTTAGCTGGTTTGAGTATTTGTTCAGTTTGCAATGTCAATTGGTGGTAGTTTGAACCCTAAGTGGGGAAGAACTGGGTATTCTGCTTGGAGGATCATCGATCTATTCAAGTTTTTTTTTGGTTTCGGAAGAATGGTCCATAGGGATCCATGGTTTGGGTATGCGAGACTTTGGTTTAGGAATGGTCAAGACGGGGGTGCAAAGCAAGTTACCATCAATAGTATGTATTCAGGAATGCAAGATTTGTCTTTGTGGCAAGAAGTTGTTATAGGAGAGCTTGTTGTAGCCATTGGTTCCTTTTGGGATGCCAATGAATAAATGAGGAGGCACTTGGATAGCTTAGGTTGAGTATCGGTTGTTGAGGGATTTGTCAGCTCGTTGTATGGATTGCTATTTATAGTCTAGATTGGGCAGTTTTCGATCGGTAAATCAATTTCAAAGATTGGTTTGGCCAGCTATGTGTGGGTTTTGATTCAACAATGTATTGGTTCGTTAGATTAGATGTCAATGAATTCTCAATAAATTGGATATTTCATTCATCATAAAAGAGATGATTCTTCGGAATTTTTTAGCTGTATCAGTTGACGTTCAATGGATTCATCTGCCTATCGTCAAGTTCAGCTAGAGTTTGGAAGATGTCCATGGTTTTAGCAACAGTTCTGATTAACTTTAAAAGTTTTATCGAGCTAGTTATGTATTGATGGGATCTGTTTCGTTCATTCATGAGGACGTTTCTGTTCATGATTGATGGTCGTCATTTCATTAGATCTACTAATACTTTACCTTTGGGTAAGGTTATGAGGAGGCATAAATGCAGTAGATCCAGGGGTGGTTATGGGATTCTCTTGAAGGTGTGTATGGTGATAAGTTCATTAGATATTGTCATGAGGGATGTATGTAGGCTGAGTATGATAACATGAAAGGAAGGTCATGACGTGACAACAACTACAACCCGATCCCATGTTTTTTTTAGGGTTTCCTTCGTATTTAAGAGCCTTACTTTTAGGGTTAGGCCATTCCCTTCAACCTCCATTCCCTATAAACGAAACCCTAGCCTCTCGTCTTTCCTTTTTGCTCTTTTATGGTGTTTTGGTCACTTAAAGATTGAAGGAAGACTTTGTTGAGCAAAAGATCGTCTAGTAAGCTTGTCTACATCTCTTGGTGCACCTTCTAGACTTTTTTAAGTCCCAAAGTTTCCATCTTTTTGGTTCAGCTCTTGTGGATCTAATTTTTGAGCCCTTTTCCTTCATGATTTGTGGTTATGATTGGTTGGTTTGGATAAATTTGGCAACTTTATCACTCATTGAGGTCTCTTGGTCATCATATGTTCCATATCTAGATTCTCATGTTGTTTGGTGCAATGTATGGAGTTTTGAATCCATTTCTTACCCTTTTGACCTAGTTTTAAGAAGGATGTGCATTAGACATGCATGTCCATAAAGTAATGATTTTTATGGTCCTTTAGAAGACAAGGAGGCCTTCTGGAAAGTTAGAGTAAAGGGCTTAACACATTAAGTCCTTAATGTGAAAATATGGCTTATGGCAGTCTTCACGACGTATCCAAGGAAGGGTTACAACGTGGCAAAACCTAGCATCGTAACTGTTTTGTCTCTGCATCCCTACGACGTGACCAAGGAATTGTCACAATGTGGCATTGAATTTGACTAAGTTAACCATTGACTTTGTGTACCTTTGACCGTTGACTTTTGACTAGTTTGACTTAGGGTCAAACTTGAAGGATTTAGATTGCTGATTGAGGATTTTTCTGTCTTGGTGTTAGTCGGTTTGAGGGATGGATTAGTACAAGGAGTTGAAGTGTTGTTGCGCTTGTCCAGTTTTGCGATTCAGGTGAGTTTCTCACCATGCCACATATCCTATTGTATATCCTTTGAATGTTAGTATAAAGGTATTGTTAGAGTACAATTATGTTAGTGGCTAGGATAACCCCTCTGTATATTTGTGCAGTTTAGGACACTTAGTGTCTTGGTATGCTATACCGGTATAGTCTTGCCTGTTGATCGTATGGTACTGTTAAGAGTTATGATTGGTTAGGGTAACTGGAGTAGGCCAGTTATCAGGATTATCTATGGCTAACCAACGAAGGACTTATTTGAGAAGTGGTCAATGACATGGTAACTAGGGAAGGCTAGTTACCAAGGGTATGTATATGCTAGTATTTGTTAAGTGACTATGTTACACGGTTAAATGGTAATGATAACTTGGGTTTTATGTGGTTTAAGTTGGATAGCCTGAGAAATCTTGGTCTAATGCATGATTGTGATATTCTTTTCTGATTGTTTGCTCTCGGGTGGGTTATCTGTTCCACTGTCTATCTAATCCCTGACTACATATGACTTTATGTATTATATGAAAGACTAAAATCTGGCCCCTGTCAATTATATGAAAGACTAGGACAGACCCTTGACAATTATATGAAAGACTAGGATATGGCCCATGCCAGCTATAAGTAAGACCAAGATATAACACTTGGAAATTATATGAAAGACCAAGATGTGGCCCCTGACAGTTGTATGGAAGACCATGATTTGGCCCTCTGGCAACTGTATGTAAGATCGAGATTTGGGCCTCGACATTGCAAAGAAAGACCATGATTTGGCCCATAGCATTCACCCGAGGTTGGATCAAACCCATTATTTAATGTATGTTTTGTTACTTATGTTTATGTGGATAGGAGATTTGGCTGGTCGGCGCTAGAGCTGGACTCTTGTGTGGAAGTAGTTTGAGGGTATGGATGGTTAGTGAATAGAGATTGTTGTTGAATTAAGGATATTAACATCTGCATGTAAGTACCAACATATGAGTATGGATTATTTGCAGCATTTGAAGTATTTCGATTTGGATCCATAATTTGAAGAAAATATGAGGATATAGAAAGAAATTGATGTGTTTGTAGTGTTAAATATATATAAAATGGTTGATATTTATAGGCAAGATGGTATGGTTTAAATATAAAAATAAATAATTTTTTTTTGATATACCAAAGGGTATATAGCAACGGTCGGTTTTGTGACTGTTTTTTGAGCCCGCCAATCACATTCTTCGTAATCGTCTGTAAAGCTAGCCAAACACAATACATTTACGCCCTTTGGGCTGGTGTTCACGAATGAGAATATTCTTCACGTCGGCTTTGCACGTAAGGCTATGTGGAGTGGTCACCACCAACCCACCGGAAAAGTGGTGCCACCTTTGCGCCATGTCACCTTCATTACCAACCCATTCCACATAGGAAATGGTCACCACTAATAACATTCACTTTTTTATTTTTTTTATTTTTTAACATTATATTAAATAAATAATATAATTTATAAAATACACAACTTTTTTTTTATCTTTTATGACTAAATTAGATAAAAACATAATTTATAGTATAATAAAATATTTTATATTAATTAAAACCACGTTACATAATTTAAAACATAGAAAATTAAACCTAAATTACTAGAAAAACATAAAAACACATAGAAAAATAAAACTAAAATACTAAAAAACATAAAAATAACTTAGAATATTAAACCTAAATTACTAAAAAACATCAAATCTAGTTGCGATATTGGCCGAGAACTTCTTGTTGAATTTTCAAAAACACCCTTAAATTTTTCGGGTCGAGATTTGGTTGCGACACCGTGTTTATGATTTGAAGATCGGTGAGTGCCAATTGTCGCCGGCGTTGCTCCTCTGTTGAATCAATTTTTTTTTTCTAAAAAATGTAGAGTTTTCTCGATATTCTCAGCTAATACGTCATCGTTGGTTGATTTCCTGCTAGATGAAGCCCCATTTCTCGCTTTGTCCCTTCCCGGTGGTCGATGAAGATGGACGTTCGATGGACACTCCCCCTCGGTGGCGTCGAACTCATCATTGAGGTCGAGGTTAGCACCGATGTCCGACTCGGACGTTCTCGGCCTTTTGTTGGAACCGATGGTAGATCCTGGATGTGTCATTTCCGGATAAAGGACCCATTTTGGGCCATTGCGACAAACTTCCCACGCTTTTTGGTTGCCAAAAGGTTTACCATTGTTGGTAATTTTGTATTGGTGCAACGCCGTTGATAAAATGTTGAAATCATTACTACCACTTCGATGCATATTTTTTAGATTGTCAAATACGTCGTTAAATTTGGTATAAGCCTCTCTAAGGTCACGCCATTTAGCATTGACTGAGTCGTATGTCCGACTCGTTTGTCTTCCTAATAACGAGTGAAAGTGGTCTAAAACACGATTCCAAAAGCTTTGTCTCAATTGCGCGTTGCCGATACACCCTCGTCTTGTGATATGAAAATCCAAGTTTTAGCTAAAGTTGCCTCCCCCTCCTCGGTCCATTGGGTATTTTTCTTTTTTTGTTGAATCTTTTGATTTTTTTGCCTTCTACGACTTGGTTGTGTTTCTTGAACCCGTTCGTCGTCGTCTATAATGTTGAGGTTTAGGGGTTGAGATTTAGATAATAGAACTTGATATGGTTGTGAAGTTTGTTGACGTTGGGAAGCTTGGGGCTGAAATTGTGGAGGAGGTTGTTGTTGAAATGGTTGAAATTGGGATTGAACAAATTTTGGTGGTGGTTGTTGCTGGTAGTAGTGTGGACGGTATGAAAGATTGGTGAATAGAGGTTGTTGTGCAACGGGGGGTGATAACAATTGCATGCAGCCAATATTTGCTAGCGGATCATTTGGAGTGTTCGGGTTGGTGGAGTATTTTGGTTTGGATCCATGGATGAAAGAATAATTTTTTGGTAGTGTATATGTTTGTGTTCAAAAGTTGTGGTGTGTGTGTTTGAAATGAGAAAAAATGGTGATATATATAGAGAATGTATGGTAAATAATTAATTTTTTTTTTTATAAACGGTCAAAAAAGTAGAGTAGTCAATCAAATCACGTGTCTTCTCTCATCTCCGTGAAGACGCTAAGACCATCTCCAACCCATTTCCATTTTTTCCTCCATAAATGGAGTAAAAAATGGAGTAAATAGTATTTCATCTCCAACCCTACTCAATTTTCTACCCCAAAAAGTATATTCCTAGAATATTCCATTTTTATAACTTATATATATATTGTCAAATACATCCATCTATTAATTAAACTCTATATTTATGATTAATTAATATAAATTAATATATAACATGATATTATAAATATTAAATATTGCATTTAAACTATAATTAGTAGATAAAATAAACTAGAAATGTATAAAATAAAAATGAGATGGACTAAAATTGACAACCAAACTTCACCTTTATTTTTGGAGATATGAATAGTATTCCCCCATATACGGGGGAATACTATTCATATCTCCAAAAATGGAGGTGAAAATAAGGTAGGGTTGGAGAAGAATGAGAAAAAAAATAAAGTTTGAGAGTGGGTTGAAGATGTTCTAAGTCCAACCCACCGAAGTTGGGGGCGGTGTTCACACGTTTTGGAGGCTGACAAACGCATGTTCCAGCCTCCACTCTTAGCAGCCTAAGGAAGCCCTAGGTGAGCACCAGGTGTTTTTCTGCCCAAGGCTTTTGGAGTTTTGGTGAGGAATTACTTATTTTTCTGCCCATCGGGGCATTTGTGTAATTTTCTAAATTTCTTATATCAAACCAAATATGAATCAATACCCTGTGCGTTGCAGAGCTTCTTGGGGCTCAACCAAGACTCCATCGACATGGAGCAAAAGCTTCTCTCGAATTTCGAACAAATTTGCAAAAACCAAACAAAAATATCTTTAAAATCCTTCTCTATCGCTAGAACTCTCCTTGTAAACCCCTCAACCTCCGATCAGACAATCTCTTCAATCCTCCAAAACCTAGAAACTCTATCAACAGCAGTATCAGCATCAAACCCTCAATTTTACCATCTCCATGTCATCACCCTCCTCTGTGAAATCTCCATCGTCCGCCGCCATTTCTCTCCCCGCATCACCACCATACTCCACTCTCTCTCCCTACACTGCCCCAACATTACCCCACGTGCCGCCGGACTTGCACTCTCTACCTCTGTTTCCATATATCCCGCTTCCGCGTCCAACTTGGTTTCCGCGTTTTCAGAGGGGACCGAGGGATTGTTTTTATCTCTCTGCTTCGGTTCGTGTGTGCCTGTGCGTCAAAGGCTGCTATCGGATGTGGAGATATTTAATGTCCGGCCTTCGCTTCTGCTCACGGTGTTGACAGGGTTCACTAAGGATCCGTATCCTTACGTGAGGAAGGCTGCTTTGGATGGTTTGATTGGTTTGTGCAAGTGCATTGTCGTTGAAGATCGTGGTATGATTGAAGGATGTTACCTTCGTGCTGTTGAGCTTCTGTTTGATACTGAGGAATGCGTGAGATGCTCAGCTGTTCATATGGTAATGTATTGACAGTTTCTGTTTATTGAATTGATTTTGCAAATGGATTTTAATCATTTTGGTGTGGCAGGTAAGTGAATGGGGGAAATTTCTAGTGGCAAATAGTGAGGGCAAAAGCAAAAGAGATTGGTCAGATGCATTGTATGTTCAGGTATCAATCAAATCTTATCATTTATAATTTAGATATAATCCCAAGAGGGATACATCATTCCCAAGTTTCGATTCTTGACATCATACATTTTCATATTAAGAATTAAGATTATCATATATTAGAAACATAAAAATCACTCATGAAAACTTACTTTAAAGGCTTGACTCATTTTTCTGTCCTTAGCTTTAGCTGAAACCATAAACACATCACTGGTTTTCATTCTTGAACTCATAGATGTTCTCCTATTTAACTGGCTCTTTTATGTTAAAAGATGTTTAAAGGCATCTGATCGCCTTTTTGGCTAGCCATGTTTTCACTCTGAATTGGATGTAATGGTTGCCACATGCATATATGAAGGTGATGAATCACCAATACTCTATGTTGGATGATAACAATTACATTTCTAACCTTCTACCTTCTTTTGTCTTCTAAAGCTCATAATAATTAAAATACAACCAATAAATTTACTCACAAAGCATGCCTTTCAGTTAGGATATAACATCAAGAAGCTTAATTCAAGGTATTCTATTATTATTCTGAAAACAGAGGATGTTACATTTCCAGAGTGTATGATTTAGCTTCTTTCTAATCTTGAAAAAGACTTCAAGTTCTATTTACAAATTGAATTTAAAAAGCATATATGACCTAGAGAAAGTAATATGTAGTCCCAATATTGATTTTGAACACTTATTCTTTTCAACCTTTTTGACATGTGAGATAGCATATGACCTTTTCTAGCTCTATACAAATGCTTTATGTCTACAAGAACCACAAAAAAAAAACAATAACTTGAAGGGCTAAATGCAAGAAATAGCAACATACTTTTTATTTATTTGTGCATTATAACATTCTACTTCCATTTATTTCTATAATAACATTCTACTTTCAATCTTTTTCTTGTTAAAGCATTACACTTTGAATAATCTACCCAGTTATAGCATTACACTTCCAAACTTTTTTTTCTTCTCATTAACACCTCATACTTTACAAAAGTTACCCAGTTATAGCAGTGAAAGTAATTGCTATAATTGGATAAAAATTTCAAAGTAACAATGTTGTAATAACAAGAAATGAAAGTAATTGTTCTTTCTTGCATTTAACGCTAACCTGAATGATGCTATTGTTTAACTTTCTTGTGCATCTTATATTCTTATCCCGTTTTCTCATCATCTTTTTTACATCAAATGTATCTGCAGCTCTGTTCAATGGTGAGGGACATGAGTATGAATGTGAAAATTGAAGCTTTTAATGCTCTTGGGAAGTTAGGAATGACATCTGAGTATATTCTGATGCAAACCCTCTCCAAGAAAGTCTTGCCAATCACCAAAGAAAAGACATTACATGGTCAACTCTCAAGAAAGCATTCCAATTTACCAGCTTCAAGTGCTGCTGGAGCTTTTATACATGGATTAGAGGATGAATTCCATGAGGTAACTCCAAAATATACCAACATTTACATTCGTTTATTTGTGTATTAAAGCATCCTACTTTCATTTTATCTCTTTCATGAGTTAATTGCAATAGGAAGAAATGAAAGTACATTGCTATTTCTTGCATTAAATGAGTCTGACTTGTTTGAAGGTAAGAAGCTGTGCATGTTATTCCATGAGGATGCCTGCTATTCTTTCTGCTGGCTTTGCTACTGGAGCCTTAGGTTTGTTAATGGATGTGCTGAATGATGATTCAGTTGTTGTAAGATTACAAGCTCTTGAAACAATGCATCATATGGCAGTTTATGGCCATTTAAAAGTGCAAGAAATGCACATGCACATGGTAAGTTTCTTATTAATCCAATTAAACATGTTTTAACTTTTTAATTACATTGAATTAAACTATTAATTGTTTAATTTTACAGTTCCTTGGTGCTCTAATCGACATGAACTCATCAATAAGATTAACAGCAAGAAAAGTACTTCGATTAACCAAACTCCATGATCTGATTTTGTTTAAACTAGTTGTTGATAGCCTCATACAGAGTCTAGAGAAATATCCACAAGTGAGTTTCGTGTAAAGTTTTTCATTTTATTTTTTTTAATGATATTGGTAAAGAATGTGTGATGTTGACTATGATTTTGACTCAGGATGAGATGGATGCTCTTTCTCTTATATTTGATATTGGCAGAAATCATGGAAGTTTTGCTATCAGCATCATTAAAGAATTCTTTCCAGAGGTTGAGAATTTAGTTTTTTTACAACCTATTTGTTATATATGTTTATCTCAAAACTGATATAAAGTATAAATCTTTAGGTGGACCCTTCTTCTGAATGCAATTGGGACTTTAATAATTCAAAAACTGCTGCACACCTTGTATTGGCTATATCTATTCCACTTTCCCATGGAAAGCAACAACAATTGGATAGCATTCCATCAATAATATATTCTTATGCTGTTACAATTCTTGGAAGAATTTCTAGAAGCTTGACTGGAGTGATGAATCAGGACACACTTTTGGCTTATTTGTCACATTGTAGTAGATCAAGTGGACCCCACCTTATAGAGTTCA
This sequence comes from Lactuca sativa, assembly GCF_002870075.4. NCBI lineage: Eukaryota > Viridiplantae > Streptophyta > Magnoliopsida > Asterales > Asteraceae > Lactuca > Lactuca sativa. The sequence goes on along the minus strand of NC_056627.2, from coordinate 312,259,747 downwards.
TGAAAGGGGAAGACAAGATGGTTGAAGATGATGTGGCAACAAAGATCGATACTCAAATAACATGTCCTGTCAGTGTCAGATTAGACGTGGTGCATAATAATAATGATGGTGATTTTGAAGTGCATGATAATGCAGATAATTATATAAAGTTTATCCTTGCTAATATTGTACAAGTTTGGCCTTTGGTGAAGTTTGGATGCATACATGAAGTGCTTACAACACTAAGGTTAGTTTATTTATTATAATTTCATAATTTATAAGCTGCAATATTTTCACTTTTGGTTCCTATGCTATATCAATTATTTTGGATATTGTCCCAGAAAGAATTTTTTTTCCTTTTTCATCCCTAATTCACTGTTTCACAACACATTTAGTCCCTGGCTCGCAGCCAGGGTTAAGTTTATGAAAACTGAAAATGACCATTTTACCCTTGACCTCTCTGTTTTCATTAAAGGAACAGCTGGTTTGCTAACTTATTAGACGAAACATGGACTAAAAGTTTTCCAGGAGTCTGAACTGGGAAGTAGGTATAAAAAGACTAAAGGATTCTTTTTTGGACTAAAACATATGAAAATGACCATTTTGCCATTGCCTTCTTCATCTTCTCTGTTTTCATTAATTTATAAAGCTGGGCTGTTAACTTGACATTTGATGAACTAAATGATTCTTTTTTGGACTAAAAGTGTTATGAAACGGTAAATCAATGACGAAAAAGACAAAAAGATTCCTTTTTGGACCATATTAAAAAAATCGATATAGCCCAGGGACCAAAAATGTAAATTACTATACTACGATACCCATTTTAATTATATCCAATTCATGCAGGAGTTGGAAGGAAGAACTAGCAACATTTATCACTGATCCATCATGTCAATCCAATTCTCATTTAACATTTACTTCTCAATATCTTGATGTGGTGAAACTACTTTCAAAAGCATGGTGGCATGTTATGTGCCCAATGGACTTAATATGTAAAGAATCAGGAAACTTGGGGTACATTTTGCAAAAACTGGAAAATAAACTCCGAGAATTACAACACAGGTTCATTGGGTTGAGTAAAGAAGAGGAGCTACATATCCAGGAGCTGACACATGTCGCCTCTACACTAAAATCGTCTATATTCGATGAATCTGCAATAAAAAAGCTACAGTTTTTTTCCTTAAAAGAAATTATATTCCATGAAAACATAAAATACATGGATGCAGAAGTTGATGTTGGGGACAAATACAAATACAAATACAAATACAATGATTGGTTAAATCCGATTCCCTTTGTGGCTGGACTACCTGTTGGAATACCATTAAAGATTAGGTTACATAATGTACCAATTGAGACTAAGTTATGGGTAAAAATGACAATGTATGAGAAGTTGAGGGAGTATGTGTATGTTGATTTGAAACAATTTGAAGGTTGTGAGAAGGTGAGAGAATTTACGTTTATGCCCCCGTTCCATAGAACCCCGAAAGTGAATTGTTTTGTGTTGAGGGTATGTGTAGGCATGGAATGTTTGTGTGAGGAGGAGGTTGATGGTTTTAGAGGGCATGGTGGGCCCACACATGAGCTTGTTTATCTTTGCAAGGAAAAAGAGGTGTTCCTTTCCATGGTGGGTAAAAAAGGTTAAAGGTGGCTAGACATGACAGATTTAATAGAACACAGAACAGAACAGGTTGTACTGTGTTTGACATGTAAGACAAAAAGTTGTAACCTTTTGTCCCGTCCAAAAAGGTGGAACAATGTGGTACAATTACAAAGACTCGATGTCGATATGTCATCTGTGGAAAAGACGTGAATGCCCTCATCGTCCTCGTTATTGAAAATAGTCTTTGGATGAATCTTGAAAGGTTTTCATCGGTTGTTGCAAGTGAAGAATTTTGTTGGCCTCAATGTTTCAGTTATTCTCTGGTATATTTTCTTTACTCAAACTTTAAATAGACATATTTTTGTTATTTAATATTGGCACAAGACCATCTACAACCCTATTCTATTTTTTTTTTTTTTAAGATTTTCATAAATAGCCCTTTTATTTACTGGCTTTTTACAAAATTTAATAGAAAAGATGGTGCGTGGATGTGCATGACAAAGATGAAGGTTTTCAGGGCTATGAACGCTCAAAGTGCATTGTTCCTCTTGGGGAATTTCAAGTAATACAAGCTGACTTAAACTCACGAAGAAGTTGGTGATGAAAATGACTCGAAAGATAACATGGAAACCGGTTCAAAATTCCTTTTCATTAGCTCTTGAAACAAGAAGTACCCATAAATACTTTGAAATTACAGTTTTGCCCTTACCTTTTGCTTTTATTTTTATTTATGGATGTCCCACTGCCATCAATTTCTGGAACTGCTCCCTATGTAAGTCTCCTTGTTTCCACAAAGTGTTCGCGTCTATCTATTATTGTTAATAAAATAACTATAATGCCATTTTGTATTTATTTTTTAATTAATTATTTTATTTAAAAAAACACCAATGCGGTCCCTTTCTCTGTGTCTCTCTCTAACATGACATCCCTCAATGCTCCGCGAATATTAATGCTTGCCTACCTAAAAGTTCACCTGATGGACATTGGATATTTTTGACAGGATGAAACTGTAACAATTTATCCCAAACCATATGAATGATTTCAGACCTCCAAATCATAAAGCGAATCCACAATTTTTTGACAACCAAATTCCTAATGGTCTTTTAGACTTCCAAATCATAAAGACTAGCATTTTTTTTCTTGAGAATATGCCAGAGAGATTTAATCTCATGATCCATCGTATAGATATTTAGGGAAAATTTGGCAAATCACTATAAACCCATCAGCGACTCACATGAGCGATTGAGCATATGCATAAACAAACCATAAAGCGTTTACATTGAATATGATGAAATAAACAATAGTTGATACAATGGAAAGAACACCAATATGATGGTATAAATTTAAAGGCAACAAATTTTCAAATTGACAAGGTATGTATTTGTAGGTTGTTATATGTTATATTTTTGTACATGCATTATTTTCAAACTGGGTAATGTATTTTTATTCATTAGATGTTCAACACTTGTGAAATTTTAAAGGAGTGGGTACTTGCAGTTCAAATGATGATATTCCGGAAATACCCTTTGAAATAAATCATCAAGATTTCATTCCTATTGATGATTATGATCCAGATAATTTTGATGTTACAAATGAAGTTGAAATACCATACAATTATCAATCAGCTAATTCTCAGGAGCAATCTTCTTCCAATGATGAAAATAATTCAGAAGAAGAAGCTGATAAGCATAATGTTCCTTTATGAACATCCACAAGAATTTCAAAAAGATCATCATGGTATGATGATTACATAATGCATTGTAGTAATTCTTCAGCTCCTCTACAAAAATCCACATACACTTCTCCTCATACATCACCTACTTACCCATATGTTGAGTCACCAATTTTAACCACAACTCACAAAAGCTTTCTATGTTCAGTTTCAAAAATTACTGAACCCAAAAGCTATCAAGAAGCATCAACTCAACATGAATGGGTAAAGACAATGAATAAAGATCTTGATGCTTTGGAAGAAAATAATACCTGGACGATTATGCCCTTACCACCTGATAGAAAACCCATTGGTTCAAAGTGGGTATACAAAATAAAATTGAAACCTGATGGAACTGTGGAAAGGTTTAAAGCAAGATTGGTTGCAAAGGGATACAATCAAACTTATGGAATTGATTATTTGGATAATTTTTCCCCTGTGGCAAAAGTTGTAACAGTAAGGGTGTTACTGTCATTATCTACGTCAAATGGTTGGTTTCTACACCAACTTGATATAAATAATGCTTTTTTGCATGAATTTTTGGATGAAGAGGTTTATCTAACTCCTCCACAAGGTTATTCAAAAGCTAAGAAAGGAGAAGTATGTAAGCTGAATAAGTCTCTATACGGGTTAAAGCAAGCAAGTAGACAATGACATATAGAGTTCTATAATAAATTGATCAATTTTGGGTTTAAACAATCATCTCATGATCATTGTTTATTCACAAAAGGAGAAGAGATCGATTTTCTTGCACTAGTTGTATATGTGCATGATGTTTTAAGGGAAAATGCCACTGTAGCCCCACGAACTTTCACATTTTGGTTTAAAAGGTCCCTATTGTTATTTTTTGGCTTTATAAGGGCATGAATTCTCTTTTTACCGGCTTTTAAGGCCATTTTTTAGAAAGTGAAGGGGTCACCCGGTCACCCCTTTCACAATCAGCCAGTTATCTTGTACACATCATTAAAAAAAGCCAACTCATTTGCCAGATCAGATGCCACCTAATGTATGCGAACAGGAGAGCACGAAATTGAGGGAGAACAACCATGTGAAACCCATCGCCATTATCATCACTTCCCCTCAAAATAGCATTCATCATTTCTTTCTTTCTTTCTCATTGCTTCTTCTTCGTCTTACTCTCCCCCAACCCCCAACCCCCGTTATCATTCCATCAACGACCACTGCCACGGTTGGAGACATACTCGCACTCCTTGGCACACCTCAGCAGGCTGCATCCGTCGACCCCCAATTGAGAATCTGAGATAAGTCAAGTATCCAACAACGAACCCATTCGTCAAAATCGATCAAACACAACGCTAATTCCGAGTCAAATGTCCGTAGGTAACATAATTTTGACTTTCCCATTGACCCATAAGAACATCTATTCAATTTTCGATGACAGATGAAAGTTGCGCTTCTGATATCTGTACTTCAAATCCGATTACACCGTTCACATATCAATAATTCCAATTTTGACCTTTTTAGTTTGACTCACAAGAACACCCTTACAAACGCGATTTCATTCCACTGAGTTCTTGTCACGATTTCATTCGCTCGTATGACACAACCTATGAGTTAAATTAACCATTCGGAACCCAGAACATCATAAACACCAAATCCCACTTCTTCAAATCGATTTTAAGATCAAACAGCTTATCAGTCGAGTTCATTACCACAATTATCTATATTTTCAAAACTTTAAAACATCGAATCTTCATATCATCATTAATTTCATCGAATGACATAAACAAGAAACTAAATTGATGTTGAAACGAGACTGAGTAGATAAACTTTTTTAAACAAAGAATCAATTGATAAAATAAAAATTGATGTCGATAATGCCATTACTCACAAAGATCGATTCCAGAACAGATGAGCAAAAGATTTAACAATCATGGATAAGAATCGTCAATTGTTGTTCGTTGGCTACGGCTTCTGCCCCCGGCCCTGGATGCCCTTTCCACCATTTCGATGGCAAGAGCTAGGTCAAGGACTTCATCCATACGCTTTTGCGTCATCCAAATATCCCTAATTCGATTTCATGTTAAGATACAATGGCATAGCTGACAACCTGACATTTTGGTGAATCTCACAAATTTGGCAACGGAAATGGGTGATGAATTGGGTGACCACTATACCCTTAGGGCCCAAGCAAGGCAACTCGTTAGTGAGTCATTGATGTGTCATCTGAGTTGGGTGAGTTGACTCTGAGTTAGGTGATGACTAGGCAAAGAAACCGGTTGAATTTGGGTAGAATCCCTAATTAGCTGGTAAAAAGAGAATTCATGCCCTTATAAAGCCAAAAAATAACAATAGGGACCTTTTAAACCAAAATGTGAAAGTTCGCGGGGCTACGGTGGCATTTTTCCATGTTTTAATAACTAGACCAAATGCAAGTAAAATACAAAAAGTTAAAGATCAACTACATGCAGCTTTTACAATAAAGGATTTAGGAGAAGCAAGTTATTTCCTTGGAGTAGATTTGTTAAAAACAGAAGAAGGGCTCTATGTTAATCAAAGAAAATATATAATGGATATATTGAATGATATTGGTATGACTGGAGTCAAACCTACAAAAACACCTGTTATGAAAAACTTGCAATTGTGTTTAGATAAAGGGAAAATATTACAAGAACCTGAGAAATATAGAAGGTTAATTGGAAGATTATTATATCTAAATTTTACAAGACCAGACATCAGTTATGCAGTACAACAACTGAGTCAATTTCTTCATTCACCAACTGATATCCATTGGAAAGCTACTTTATATGTGTTAAAATAGCTTAAAGGTTGTACTTCAAAGGGGTTATTTTTTCCAAAGGATTCATCACCTCTGACCATTATTGCTTATAGTGATTCAGATTGGGCATCATGTACTGATACTAGAAGATCATTATCTAGTTATTGCATATTTCTTGGGTCTTCACTTGTATCTTGGAAGACAAAGAAGTAGAAGACAGTTTCGAGATCATCTTGTGAAGCTGAGTATAGACGCTTAGCTACAACTGTTTGTGAGCTTCTAAGGATAAGTTACATCCTAAGAGATTTGAAAGTAAAATTGAAGATTCCTGTATCTCTTTGGTGTGATAATTCAACTATACATATCACTAAAAATCCAATCTTCCATGAAAGAACTAAGCATCTTGACATTGATTGTCATTTAGTTCGAGATCAATTCAAACTTGGTTTTGTTATGCCTCGACACATACCAACTAATCAACAACTCGTTGATGTCTTTACAAAAGGGCTTTGTAGTCAGCAATTTCAATATCTTCTTTCCAAGATGAGCTTCAATGATATTCATCAGTGTTCATCTTGAGGGGAGGATGTTGTTGAAATAAGTATCCGATATATCAAACTTGTCATTAATTCTTATGCAGGGTAAGTTGTGTATATTTGTATTTGTGTTGGGTGTGTTGTGTATTTTTTGTGCAGGTTGCCGGGTTTACACGCGGGTTAATGGGTAGCTCCATGGAGCTGTGTACCCGAGATATATATTGTGTTCTGTGTGTAGATGAGTAAGTAGATAGATATTTTTTCTTCAATTTTGGTTCTCTCTTCTCTCTCAAATTAGGGTTTTCTCCCAGTGTGTTCATACTTAAATCTAGAAGATCTTTGTGTGTAAAGTCTTCTTGAGATTCATGTAAATGTTTGAGTGTGAGTGAATATTGTAGAGAGTTTTCTGATGTAAGTAAATGTTTGATCGAACTGGTTTATAGTGAATAAACTGTTCAAGTTGGGAATCGTTGGTGTTCTTTACTTTCTTTACATGGTATCAGAGCTGTAGGCTTCGTGTTCTTCGTTTTGGTGTTCATCGATGATTGTTTTTTCCCAGAACGTCATCGTTAAAGGTTGTTTCTAACCTTTTGTTTCTCTTTTACAGTTTTTGTTGTTAGATCTGAAGTTTTCTTTCATTGAATCTTTAGATCGGTGTTTTTAGTGAAAAGTTTCTAAAGAATCCTGGTACTGTGAGTTCTTTGTGGATCCTTGCAGGTTCAGTTGCTGGATTCTTGGTGTTGAACGTCGATGTTGCTTCATTCAATTAATCTATTTGTCTGAAATAACTCTCTAGGGGTCGGAGTTGATCACCGATAAACCCTAAGTAGAGAACGGACAAGTAGAGTCGATTCATTAAAGAGATCGTCACTATAGCACTGTGAGGGATTTCTTGTTCTCTTCTATTCTTTTCATATTTTGTTTGTGAGATTCTGGATGTCTTGAGTACTCCAGTTATTGCTGTTTGCTTTTTGTATGCTTTCATAGTGTGTTCTTTATGATTTTCTTGACTCGGTATTGATTGTCTTGGGCCCCGACAAACGTGGTGACCATCTGGACTTTAAGTCAATACTCGAATCTGTTTTTTGTTGTTTTTTGTTGTTATCTCGTTTCTGTAGTGAGTTTTGTGATTAATCTTTTGGTATGGCTGGGTCTACTGATCCTCTGGGTGGAAGTGGAAAAGATGATCAAGTTAATTTTGATGATCCTCTTTTTGTCCATCCTTCTGATAATACTGTTACAACAATTATTACAATAAAACTAACTGGTAATGAGAACTTTAGATTGTGGAGAAGTTCTATGTCTAGAGCCCTTAAGGCTAGGAATAAACTTGGTTTTGTAGATGGAACTTGTAAAAAATCGAGTGTTGATGCATCCAAACAAATTAAGTGGGATAGGGCCAATGCAGTTGTTTGTTCTTGGCTCCTGTCGTCTGTTTCTGATTCCATTTATCAGAGTCAAGCCTATTCTGACATTGCTGAGGATGTTTGGAATAGTCTGTTTGAAACTTATAACAAGTCAGATGGTTCTGTGGTTTTTAATATTCATCAACAAATAAATAATTTTAAACAAAATGGAATTTCTCTTTCAGACTACTTCAATAGGCTTGACTCTCTTTGGAAAGAATTTGATGGTCTTACTAGTCTCACTGAATGTACATGTGAAGCTGCTGTTAAACAAAAGGATCACTCTAATCTCATGAAACTTATGCAGTTTCTTAGTGGTCTTGATGATTCATATAGTCAGGTTAAGAGTCATATTTTACTTATGGAACCATTACCTTCTGTTAAAACTGCTTTTTCTATATTGTCTAGAGAAGAGTCTCTCCAAAGAAATGGTTCTTTGGGTTCTCTTCAGTCATCTCAAGCTTCATCTAAGTCTCAGTCTACTGCTTTTAATAGTAGATTTAATAATAAGTTTAACTCCAATAGTTCTAATAAAAATAAGAGTCAAATTGTTCAATGCAAAAACTGTGGTGTTAAAGGTCATTCAATTGATAAGTGTTACAAAATAATAGGATATCCAAAAGATTTTAAGAAGAAAAATGATTTTAATGGTCAAAAATCTTTTTCTGTTAATTCTGCTACAACTTCTTCTGGGAGTTCTAGTGTTTCTAATTCTACTGATTATGTTGGAGATTCTGAGTTTCATCAGCTTACCAAGGAACAATATATCAAATTTTTGCAACTTATAAATGATAAGCAGGTTAATGAGGAAGCATCTGCTAGTGTTAATATGGCAGGTACTTGCTTATTCCAAGCTTTTAGTTCCTCTGTTAATAATCAGAAATGGATTGTAGATTCAGGGGCAAATCAACATATGATTGCTTCTGAATCTCTTCTTCATGACACTGTGGATGTGTCTCAATTGAATCTTCTTGTTAGTCATCCTAATGGTACTTCTGCTAAAATAGAAAAGATTGGTAATATGAATATGACTAATTCTTTAACATTGTTTGATGTTTTTGCTGTTCCTGACTTCAATGTAAATTTGTTGTCTGTTCATAAAGTTTGTAAGGACAGTAATTGTGAAGTCATTTTTAATGAACATGGTTGCAAAATTCAGGGTTTACAATCAAAGGTGATGGTGGGGAATGGTAGAGAGTCTGGAGGTCTCTATTACATGAATAGTGAACCTTCAGGTAATTCTCTTAGGGTTAATAATTCCTCATCTTTTTGTTGTGTTTCTAAACTCACTTGGCATAACAGGCTTGGTCATCCTTCTGATCAAGCTTTGTTTTCTTTAAAACAAAAACTTAATTTTGAAAATGATATTCTTCCTCCATGTGATGTGTGTCATAAAGCAAAACAAACTAGAGAATCTTTTCCTGTTAGTCAACATGTAACTTCAGGCCTTGGTGAATTAATTCATCTGGATGTGTGGGGTCCTTATAGAGTGACCACTGTAGAAGGATTTAGATATTTCTTGACCATTGTGGATGATTTTACTAGAGCTACTTGGGTATATTTGTTAAAATCAAAGGATGAAGTCTATGAGTGTGTCATGTTGTTTTTTAATATTCTTTTAAATCAATTTGATGTTAAAATTAAAACAGTTAGGTCTGGTCGTACTGTGCATTTGCCTGCTAAATTTAGTGATTATATTGTGGAAGGAAAACATAAATTTGGTATTGAAAAAACAGTTAACTATTCTCTACTGGATAATGAAAATCTATGTTTTGTTTCAAATCTTAATAAAACTGTTGAACCAAAAAATTATAGTGAAGCTGCTTTAGATACTAATTGGATAAAAGCTATGAATGATGAAATGGAGGCACTTTATAGAAACAATACTTGGGAAATTACTGATCTTCCTAAAGGAAGAAAACCTATAGGATGTAGATGGATTTATAAGATTAAATATAAGGCTAATGGGGAAATTGAAAGATTTAAAGCTAGACTTGTAGCAAAAGGTTATAGTCAGCGTGAGGGTATTGGTTATGAGGAGACTTTTTCTCCTGTTGCTAAAATGGTTTCTGTAAGAGTAGTATTATCTTTAGCAGTTCATAGTTCATGGCCTCTATTTCAACTTGATGTGAATAATGCTTTTTTATATGGTGATTTATCTGAAGATGTGTATATGAGTCAACCTGAAGGATATCATTCAAAAGGTGATATTAGGGTTTGTAAACTAATAAAGTCTTTATATGGTCTTAAACAAGCCCCTAGGAAATGGAATGAAAAGTTATGTCATTCACTTTCAATTTTTGGTTTTAAACAAAGCATGAATGATTATTCTATAGTTGTGAGAAATCATGAGAATACAATTGTAATTTTACTGGTGTATGTAGATGATATCATAATCACAGGAAACAGTAATGCTGAATTGGAAAATGTTAAGAATTTCTTAAAATCACAATTTTTTATTAAAGATTTAGGAGAGTTAAAGTATTTTTTAGGTATTGAGGTTATTAAAACTGATAAAGGTATTTATCTGAATCAAAGAAAGTATTGTTTAGAGTTGTTGCATGAGTTTGGTATGCTTGGCTGTAAACCTGTTAAGACTCCTTTAGAAACTAATTTGGTTTTAAAAAGGGAGTCAGATTTGGATAAATCTGATTGTGTTGTTAATATAACTGAATTTCAAAAACTTAGTGGAAAATTAATTTACTTGACAATGACACGTCCAGATATTTCATATGCTGTGCACATTTTGAGTCAATATATGCATAAACCTCATAAATCTCATTTAAAAGTAGCATTTAGATTGTTAAGGTATTTGAAGAATTGTCTAGGTAAGGGTGTACATATAACAAAGGATAACTCATTGAACATTACTGCTTATGTAGATGCAGATTGGGCTAAATGTTTGATTAGTAGAAGGTCTATTACTGGTTTTCTTGTGTATTTTGGAAATTCTCTTGTATCTTGGAAAAGTAAGAAACAAAGTACTGTTTCGCGTTCTTCAACTGAGTCTGAATATAGAGCGTTGGGCTCTGTGGCTTGTGAAATAATCTGGATTTTAAAATTGTTGTTTGATTTTGGTATTAATGGTTTAACTCCAGTTAATGTTTTTTGTGATAATGAGTCAGCTATTAAATTAGCTTTAAATCCTGTATTTCATGAAAAAACTAAACATTTTGAAATAGATTTGCATTTTATTCGTGAAAAAATTGAAAAGGGTATTTTGAAAATAAATAAAATTAGTTCTTTAAATCAAAATGCAGATATTTTGACAAAGTCATTGAGTATTTCACAACATGAATATATTTCTAATCGTTTGGGTATGATAGATGTTTTTAAAATTTAATAAATTTTTGAATTAATGATCAGTTTGTGGGGGGGTGTTGAAATAAGTATCCGATATATCAAACTTGTCATTAATTCTTATGCAGGGTAAGTTGTGTATATTTGTATTTGTGTTGGGTGTGTTGTGTATTTTTTGTGCAGGTTGCCGGGTTTACACGCGGGTTAATGGGTAGCTCCATGGAGCTGTGTACCCGAGATATATATTGTGTTCTGTGTGTAGAAGAGTAAGTAGATAGATATTTTTTCTTCAATTTTGGTTCTCTCTTCTCTCTCAAATTAGAGTTTTCTCCCAGTGTGTTCATACTTAAATCTAGAAGATCTTTGTGTGTAAAGTCTTCTTGAGATTCATGTAAATGTTTGAGTGTGAGTGAATATTGTAGAGAGTTTTCTGATGTAAGTAAATGTTTGATCGAACTGGTTTATAGTGAATAAACTGTTCAAGTTGGGAATCGTTGGTGTTCTTTACTTTCTTTACAGATGTGAAATTATAAAGTTAAAGTTACTAGAGGGGTATATTTGTAAATATGTATAGTTAGAGGTAGCTATGTGTAAATAGTTAGAGTTAGTTATTTCCGTTATGTTCATCTTTGTATAAACTCATTGGAGGTGATCTGTAATAAAATCATGACGAACAATTTACTCTAATATTACTTTCTCTCTCTAAAATTCTTGTATCAATGTTGAAAGAACTAGTTAAAAAAACTTGCATGTAACTTGCAAACTTGCTTTTTAATTGGTCAAAGAACTTATGATCTAAACAGGAAAAGTCCTAAATGTCTTAGGAGTTTTTGAAATTAACACTATTAAATATTAAAAAATTAGTCAATTTTGTGTAATCACATCTCATATTTTGGTCATTCTTCTGATTAAAAATACACATAAATCATAATACAATTAGGGAAAATACCGGGTATATACATTATATGGGGTTGAATTCCAAAATATAGACACAAAAAATTGAATTTCTAGGTATAGATATGTATTCCGTGGAGGTAGCTCTGCGGAATCCATTGTAGCTCCGCGGAATGACAAAATCGTAAATAAATGAGGGAATTAAAAAAAAAAAAACTCAAGATCCATTCCGCGGAGCTACATTTGAGGAATGAACTCATTCAGCGGAGGTAACTCCGAGGAATGGATCTTCAGATTTTTTTTTTTTAAATCGATTCTTTGAGGTTTATATTAATTTCCCAACTAATTATTTTCAAGAAAAGATTATGATAGTATGAATTTTTCTTGACAATGTTTGAAATGAATGTGAGGTGGAAAAAGACCTTTACATAAAAGAATCACTGGAGGTTAAATTTTTTTTTTTTTTTTTTTTTTTTTTTTTTTTTTTTTTTTTTTTTTTTTTCTGAAGATCCATTCCTCGGAGCTATCTCCGCAGAATGAGTTCATTCCTCGGAGGTAGCTCCGCGGAACGGATCTTGATTTTTTTTTTAATTCCCTCATTTGTTTACGATTTTGTCATTCCGCGAAGCTATAGTGGATTCCGCGGAGCTCCCTCCGCGGAATCCATGTCTATACCCGGAAATTCAATTTTTTGTGTCTATATTTTGGAATTCAACCCCAAATAATGTCTATATCCAGTATTTTCCCATAAAATTTGGGTTAATCACAAAAATGACAATAACAATAAAAAGGCATGTCTTATTCACCAAATCACAACTTTTTGATATTTATTAGGAAATAATCACTCATTCTGCAAAACGGATCTTTGAGAAATTAATTTACTTTGAGAACTCGCTATATAACTTTTCTCTTGTTTTATTACACCATTTTGAGAACACTCGAAGAAATTCTACCTTTAATTCTCTTAAGAGCAAACTTTCTCGCAAACAACTAGGATAACCAAATGACATCAAATTATATAGGAATTTTTTAAATACTCATATTTAATAAAAATAACTTTTATTATTATTATTATTATTATTATTATTATTATTATTATTATTATTATTATTATTTCGTTAGTAGCTGTATTTGGCAAAATAACAACATTGCGCAAAATTCTAAACTTGTTTATTTTTTCAAATTATTATTAGATTAAAAAATGCATAAGTGTTTGGTATTTTTTAGGCTAAAGGGAGTGATAACATTTTGCCATAATGTTATATTTAACATCTTGTCACATCAACTTTTTGAATATCACATCATTTTTCTCCATTTACCATCTAATTTTAGCATTTGGTAGGAAGTGGTAATGCTCATAGCACTTTATTTTTTAATTTATTTTTCTAATTTAATTAATTTACTTTATTTTAATACACAAATATTTTTTATACATAAATATTAATCAAATTTTATTTTTTTAAACCACCAACAATTAATATAATATAAATCAATTACGTGAAAATAAGTGTAATATTTAAGTGCAGGGTCCTTTTGGTAATTTCAGAAACTCTGTTTGTGAGAGGAAATTAAAATGGGGGTATGATGTGTAAGTCTAGGATTTTTGGAGGTCCATTTCTGTCAAATTCAGATTGTCGTGTCTTCTTCCTCCCATCAATTGATTGCAGCGATAGACTCCCATTTTCCATTTTCAAGCTTATTATATATCACAATTTTTTCCGGAAGCAAGTGAATAACTAAAAGTGTGTGGAGAGGAGATCGGGGAAGACAACAACAAAGGTGAATCATTAAAAAAAATAGAAAAAGGAAAGAGCCAATCAGATTTCATCTCTTCATTCTCTTTCATGTCGCTAGCTTCTTAACGAGATGTTCTTGGCGCATCCCTTAGGCTATAGGGAGTGGGCATGTTAAAGACTCTCAATAAGGCTTCACTATACACCACCACTAGGCTCTAGCTAGGGGGTACGCCAAAGAAGACTCGACACAATGAGAAGAAAGAGAGTACATAAAGAAAGGAATGATGGTTTGATTAATCCCGAGACAAAATTGTAACGTCCTAAAATACGAGCCAAAAATTTCATTTTAAAAACATATACTTTGCAAAACATTAGAAATAAAACATTCACCAATCATATCATTTCATAAAAGATGTTGCGTGTCTAGAAACCATTTTATAAAACATAATAATGTCAGAGTACAACTCCTCAGGAAGATCTCATAGTGCGAAATACAAAGCGTGTATGTGATGTGCCGCTACCGCGCCAGCTCCTTCCCCTTCGAAGAAGAGGTACCTGAAACCAAAACTGAAAACTGTAAGCACGAAGCTTAGTGAGTTCCCCCATCATACCACATACCATACAATCACATATCATACATACTGCCGGGCAATTCTGGGGTGCCCAATCTACACGGTACGACCATTCTGGGGTGCCGACCAACCCGTGTCAAGCCGTTCTGGGGTGCTGACTACCCATGTCAAGCCATTCTGGGGTGCTGACTACCCATCGGTCCTAACAACCGATCCTCGGGGACTATTTCACCACCTACTGCTACTATCACATATATCATAACATAACATATTATCAGACATATCTTGGGTGTCCGATCTACCCTTCAGTCCTAACGACCGAACTTGGGGACTATTCCCCTCCTACTACCACTATCGCATATAACATATCATGCCAGCATATAAACATATCATCACATACTGTCAGACATATCTGGGGTGTCTGACCTACCCTTCGGTCCTAACAACCGAACTTTACTACTATCACATATACATATCATGCCAGCATATAACATATCAGGTAGTAGCAAACCTAGATGATATCACAAAGACAATCATCTAACATACAACTCCTACTGGTGGGCCGGCATTGTGGCCGTAGACCCACCGCTACTGGAAGGTAACTCACCTCAAAATAGTTGCTGATCTGCATGGAAACTGACTGTCTTCTGCTGCTGCTGCCCCGGAAATCCTCCGGCTATAATTCCCACGAAACACTCTGTTAAATACTGCTAACTGGCCTCAGGGTAAAATGACCATTTACCCCTAACCAAACCAAGAGTCAAAGTCAAAGTCAACTTCCAGTTGACCCGACTCGCCGAGTTGGCGCGCCAACTCGTCGAGTCCCTATCCATTCAATTGACCATAATCCCGTCTCTACTCGTCGAGTTAGGCATTGACTCGACGAGTTTTCCTTCTAAACCGAAGTCCAATAGTCCTTCATCATACTCGCTGAGTTGTATGAACAACTCATCGAGTTCCTCTTCATCCGAAGAACATTCTATGCTGAGACTCGCTGAGTTGTATGAACAACTCGCCGAGTCTGTTCTTGAGGCAAGAAGATTGCCTTGGACTCGCCGAGTCAGGGCATTGACTCGCTGAGTTCCTTCATGGGTGAGTCTGGCTTCCGACTCACTGAGTCACACCCCATGACTCACTACCCCACTCAGCAAACACGAAAAGCGGGAAAACTCGGGGACTCGCGACTCGACTCGCCGAGTCCGATGAACAACTCGCCGAGTCTTTCACGTGCAAATACTATATACTCGATTTTGCTTGAATCCAGCTCATGCCATACGTAGATCTGGGTTCTTAGGGCTTGATTATCACGTAAAGTTTCCAACTTTACGTGTAAATAAACACCAATGAAGGTTTTAGGGTTCAAGATGCACTAAAAGAGTAGATCTAGGGCTTTCATGCTATATGGCTTCATAAAGGCAGTGGATCCGAGCTCCTGGAGCTCAATCATGCCTAGATCTAAAGGTTAATCAGCTTATCACAAACCCTAATTCAAACCCAACCTTGGAAATGGCTCAAGAAGGACTTTAATGGAGCTCAAAGGGGACTATAAGCATGAAAACAGAGGGAAACTGAGTTATACCTCAAGGAAATCTCTGGAATAACACCAAGATGTCTGGCCTCCTTCTCCTCTTGATCTACTCTACTTTCTCTCTCAAAGTCTTCAAGAAATCACACCCAAGCACTTCAATCTCACAAGGAACGAGGTTAGAATGATATAGGGGGCTCTGAGGGTGAAAGGGGCAAGCTTGGGGCGCATAAGGTTGGTTTAAATAGGGTGCAAACCCTTGAAATTAAGGTTTCATCAGAAAGTGGGGACTCGCCGAGTCCAGAATGTGGACTCGCCAACTCGCCAACTTAAACGTGCTCAAAATCCCGTCGCTACTCGGCGAGTCGGGCCTACAACTCGCCGAGTCCAAGGCTAAAATGCAAAATACTTAGATAAGTTTTACGTACCAGGAACCAGGTGCTACAAATCTCCCCCACTTATTTTAGAATTCGTCCTCGAAGTCTGCTGCTTGATCCTGGAACAGCTCGGGGTAATGCTCCATCATTTCTTCTACCGGCTCCCAGGTCCACTCCGACCCCTTTTGGTGCTGCCATTGCACCTTCACTATCTCCACCCTCTTGTTCCTCAGATCCTTCGACTTCCGGTCGAGGATTGCGACTGTGCGCTCAATGTAATTCAGGTTGTCATCAACCTGAATATTTTCTAACGGAACCTGTAACAGCCCGAATCTTCAGGTATTTTATTGTTTTAATATTTTGAGTTTTGAGAAGGGACTCGGCGAGTTGGAGCTCAGACTCGCCGAGTAGGGTCGCGATTCTGGACGCGGGATTCGTTCGGACTCGGCGAGTCCAGGATATGGACTCGGCGAGTCCACGCTGTTTAATGAAACCCTAATTTCTCGGGTTTGGGACCTATTTAAATGGCCTTATGGCCGTCATTTGCATCCATCAATCCATAGAGAGAAACCCTAAAAGTGCTTTAGCGATTTGAGAGTGAGAGGAGGCATTTCTTGACATTTGTGTGTTGTTTAGCAAAGAAGAAGAGGCTCTAGCCAAGAGGAGGCAAAGGGGGACTGCTATTTGGTGGATTGGAAGCTTGACCCTTCAATCTAAAGGTATAATTTCGACTCATCTCCTGTTTTGTGAAGTATAACCGATTTTAGGGTTTCTTGTGGCCTTGTTGGGTTGATTTGATGGCCAAATAGTCCCATGCTAGTGATGAGACTCCGGATCTGGATCCATAGAGGTCCAGAGAGCCTCATTCTTCAAGCTTTATAGAGAACAATGGAGGTCATGACCTTGTATAGTGAGATTTGTTGAAGATTCTTCATATTTGGTCATATAGAGGTTGTTAATGCATCAAGACTAGGACTTTACGTGATGAATCAGTCTAGGAGGGCCAGATCTATGAATTGTTGGAGTAGATCTGACCTTAGAAGCAAGTTCGAGTGATTGCATGGAATGGACTCGCCGAGTCCGATGAGCAGACTCGGCGAGTAGCTTGAAGATTGCCTTGGACCGGCCAGAGAGTGGTCCAGACGAGTCAGGAGTTGACCCAGTGAGTTAGGGCGAGTTAGAGAGAATTGTCATGTGGTCTGAGTCGAGCTGGGACTCGCCGAGTCGTTCTTGAGACTCGGCGAGTTGAGTCGGGGTGGTCCCGCGATTCTTCCAGGTGGAACTCGTCGAGTCAGGGGGAGTACTCGACGTGTAGAAAGGGAATCCTAGAGAGTTGGTGAGAACGTCTAGACTCGCCGAGTTGCCGCGTGCACTCGCCGAGTCCGGTCAAAGTTGACCGTTGACCGTTGACCGTTGACCTGTGTTGACTTCTTAGGGATAGTCAACCTTAGAGATAAAAGTGTTAATTAGAGTCTTGTGATGTTATAGGAGGATTAGAGCTCGGAGGATCGAGTACGAGGGATTTCCAGGGATCGTGAGATACCGAGACACGCGAGGTGAGTCTTCTCACTATACTTTACCTTGAGTAGGTAATCAGAGTCATGTGATAGAGTATGTGTATGTTATGTGTATGCTATGTGTTGTACTGCATGATGTCTATGTGATTTATGTGGTGCATGCTTATAGAGATGGAACCGGAAGGTTCCCAGAGTTAGAACCTGAGGGTTCACAGAGTTGGGTGCACGGACCCATAGAGTCATGGCCTCGAGTGGCTAATATGTGTTTTATGTGTGATATTTTGGGGAACTCACTAAGCTTTGTGCTTACAGTGTTAGTGTTGTTGTTTCAGGTACTAGCGATGACCGTGGGAAGGCGCCGGCTTGATCTGTACACACGTAGAGGAATTCGATATAATTATGTGATCTTGGGATTTGTATGATACATATTGGAATTTGAAAACTTGATGATTTATGAAATTAAAAGAGAAATGTTTTTTTTATAAATTGTGAAAAAAATAAATTTCAAAATTTTCGGTGTTACAAGTTGGTATCAGAGCCTTGGTTTGAGGGATTCGAGTACACCTTCGGGCGTATTTGAACTCAAACTGAGGATTTGAGACGTATTTTCAAAAAGAGTAAAAGATTTTCGAAAAACGCAGAACAAGAGATGTGTGTACGATCAGTCAGCGCCCGAACGGTGATTTCCCAAAAATACCTTTATATATTATGTGATATTGATATTGATATGATGTATCCGCATGCTAGAGTAGGCTAGGTATTGCTATTAGGACTAGAGTGGCCTGATGTGTGATGCCTTAGCCTAGAGAGGGGTGAGCTGCTATGAGATGCTTGAGAGTGAGTAGGTAGCAGCAAGGGACTTATGAGAAATCTATTAGAGAGTAGTCTATGCATGATAAAGTACTTGAGACCTGGGATCCAAAGAGAAGGACTTGGAGTGTATTCTGGTGCGGTGCGGACAGTAGTATTGGGCCCGTACTACTGGAAGCACCGGAGCGGTGTGCAGCCCAAGTCAGAATCTTTGGAATGCCAAGAACCAAGGAGAAAAGAGTTGTCGAGTGTGAGCATACTCGTGTGGATTCTAATTTATCGTATGTTGTATTTCAGAGGTAGATCATGGTGAGGACACGATTGATGCCCGAGAGCAGTGGTACCAGTGAGGAGGAGATCCGCCGGATCATTCAGGAGGAGGTGGCTGCGGCCATCAGGGCAGAGATACCGGAGATGTTTGGGTCTATAAAGACCACCTTGATTGAGACGTTTGATGAGCGTTATGCTGCTCTTTCTGAGGCTGCTGCTGCAGCGGCTACCGCAGCGATTGCTGCTGCGAGGCCGCAGGGTGGGGATGCGTTGCTGTTCCGTGAGTTCAGCAACACAAAACCACCAGAGTTTGATGGTACTCAGGATCCGGTGGCAGCTATGAGGTGGATATCTGATATTGAGGGGTGTTTCTTCACTTGCTCGTCTCCTGAGCATTTGAAGGTTCGGTTCGCGCTGAACCAGCTTCGCTTGGGAGCGAAGGACTGGTGGAAGTTTGTGACA
Organism: Lactuca sativa; assembly: GCF_002870075.4. Taxonomy (NCBI): domain Eukaryota; kingdom Viridiplantae; phylum Streptophyta; class Magnoliopsida; order Asterales; family Asteraceae; genus Lactuca; species Lactuca sativa. The sequence continues at coordinate 312,240,312 of NC_056627.2, read as the reverse complement.
GCGCATTATTCGCCTGCTGAGCTTTCTGCGGTGACCTGGGAGAGGTTCACCACTATGTTTCGGGATGAGTACGTTCCCCAGGTGGAGAGGGAGCGTTTAGCACAGGAGTTTCTGACCCTCAAGCAGGGTACTGAGTCCGTTACAGCGATCACGAGAATGTTCCACGAGAGGGCGATGTTCTGCCCTGAGCACGTGTCCACTGAGCAGGCACGTATGAGCCGCTACTTGAGCATCTTGAGGAGGGATATTCGGGAGTTCGCTGCGAACTCCTCGTACCGGACATTTGCCGAGCTTCAGGCAAATGCCCGGAAGAGGGAGATTGAGCTTGAGACCCAGGCCAGGGAGGAGGCAGAGTCTCAGGGGAGGGATCGGCGACCGGCGTTGTCGCAGCCGGCCGCCAAGCGGGCCAAGCCTGCTGATCCCAGACCAGGGAGCCAGAAGGGCCGCACTTGCGGAAAGTGCGGCAAGGGTCATGACGGAGTCTGCCGAGCAGGGTCTTGCTACAAATGTGGCAAGGAGGGGCACATGGCCAAGGACTGCCCCAAGGGGTTTGCAGTGTGCTTTCACTGCAACCAGACCGGACACCGGAAGGCCGAGTGTCCGCAGTTGCGCGGAGCATCTCAGGGATCTGCTCCTGCCGCCACCAGAGTTACAGAGAGTCGGCCTGTGAAGGCCGAAATGCCGAGAGCTCGAGGGAGAGCCTTCCAGCTGACTGCGGAGGAGGTCCGCGCTGCGCCCGATGTTGTGGCTGGTATGTTTCCTTTCGTGTATTTATTTTGATATATGGTGTTATGCTTATTTTATGTTATGTGTAGGTACCTTTCTTGTGAATTTCGTACCTGCTTTAGTGTTATTTGACTCGGGTGCGAGTCGGTCTTTTGTATCTTTGGCCTTTAGCCAGCATATCAGTGCTAGTCGTGAGGCACTGAGTCGGCCTCTGAGAGTCTCCATAGCTGATGATAGAGTGATTTGTGCCGCAGAGGTTTTCCGGGGATGTGTGTTAGAGATCTTCGGGATCGAGTTTCCGATTGATCTGATTCCTATTGCGATGGGTGATGTTTGTGTCATTGTGGGCATGGACTGGTTGAGCCGATTCGGCGCGATTATCGACTGTGAGCGTCAGCTGGTGACTATACGAGACCCTAGTGGGGGAGTTCTTTCAGTGTACGGTGAGGGTACACGTTCGGGATTAGCCTTTTGTTCGGCCGCTAGGGCGAGGCAGTGTCTACAGCAGGGCTGTAAGGGTTTTGTGGCGTATGTGATGGATACGCGAGCGACTTCCGAGAGACCGAGTTCAGTTGGGGAGGTACCGGTGGTGTGTGAGTTTCCAGATGTCTTTCCCGAGGAGCTGCCGGGAGTACCTCCTGTGAGGCAAGTGGAGTTTGGTATTAATTTGGTTCCGGGGGCTGCACCTATAGCTAAGGTGCCTTATCGTCTTGCACCTCCAGAGATGCAAGAGTTATCCTCGCAGCTTCAGGAGTTGCTGGGGAAGGGATTTATTCGGCCGAGCAGCTCGCCGTGGGGAGCACCTATTCTGTTTGTCAAGAAGAAGGATGGTTCACACCGGATGTGTATTGATTACCGGGAGTTGAACAAGCTGACGGTCAAGAACCGTTACCCATTGCCGAGGATCGACGATTTATTTGATCAGTTGCAGGGAGCATCTTGGTTTTCCAAGATCGATTTGAGGTCGGGATATCATCAGGTGAGAGTGCGAGATGAGGATGTCCAGAAGACAGCTTTCAGGACGCGATATGGGCATTATGAGTTTGTGGTGATGCCTTTTGGGCTCACTAATGCCCCGGCAGTGTTCATGGATCTCATGAACAGGGTATGCAGGCCGATGTTGGATCGGTCGGTGATTGTATTTATCGATGATATTCTGGTGTATTCGAGATCTAGAGAGCAGCATGAGGAGCATTTGAGGGAGGTCCTTGGGGTGCTGAGATCGGAGAAGCTTTATGCAAAGTTCTCCAAGTGTGATTTCTGGTTACGGGAGGTCCAGTTCCTAGGACATCTCGTTAACCAGGAAGGGATTCTGGTCGACCCGGCCAAGGTTGAGGCGGTGATGGGTTGGGAAGTGCCAAAGTCACCCTCTGAGATCAGGAGCTTCCTTGGTTTAGCAGGGTATTATCGGAGATTTATCAAGGATTTCTCCAAGATCGCAGTGCCGCTCACTAGGTTGACCCGGAAGGGTGTTGCATTCTCATGGGGTCCCGAGCAGCAGACCTCCTTTGAGACACTTCGCCAGAGGTTGTGCGAAGCCCCGGTATTAGCTCTCCCGGAAGGGATGGAGGATTTTGTAGTATATTGTGATGCATCGATTTTGGGGTTGGGTGCGGTGTTGATGCAGAGGGGTCATGTGATAGCATATGCATCGAGGCAGCTGAAGCCTCATGAGACAAGATATCCCACGCATGATCTAGAGTTGGGGGCAGTAGTGTTCGCCCTCAAGATTTGGCGCCACTACTTATATGGGGTTCGATGTACGATATACACGGACCATAAGAGCTTGAAGTACTTGATGGATCAGCCCAATCTAAACATGCGTCAGAGGAGGTGGTTAGATGTGGTCAAGGATTATGATTGTGAGATCCTGTACCACCCGGGCAAGGCCAATGTGGTGGCCGATGCGTTGAGCCGCAGGGCGGAGAGCACTCCATTGCGAGATGTATGTTTGAGATTGACCATGATAGCTCCGGTATTGGATGCCATTCGTGGGGCACAGGCCGAGGCTGTGCAGCCGGAGATGCAGAAGAGGGAACGGGTCGTTGGTTTGGTTTCAAAATTCGTTGCGGATGGGCGAGGGCTTATGACTTTTCAGGGTCGGATTTGGGTACCGTTCGTGGGTGGTACGCGCACTTCCTTGATGGAGGAGGCTCATCGGTCGAAATTTTCGATCCATCCGGGGGCTACGAAGATGTATTTGGATTTGAGGAGAGAGTATTGGTGGCCCTGTATGAAGAGGGACGTCGCGTGGTTCGTTGAGAGGTGCTTGACCTGCCGTAGAGTTAAGGCCGAGCACCAGAGACCACATGGCAAGTTGCAGCCATTGGAGGTTCCCGAATGGAAATGGGAACAGATCACTATGGATTTCATCACCAAATTGCCGAGAACTGCCGGGGGAGTTGATGCAATTTGGGTGATTGTGGATAGGTTGACGAAGAGCGCTCACTTCCTTGCCATCAGTGAGAGTTCTTCAGCAGAGAAGTTGGCAGAATTATATGTGAGAGAAGTGGTATCTCGGCATGGAGTGCCGATTTCGATTGTTTCAGACCGTGATGTGCGCTTTACTTCCAGATTCTGGAAGAAATTTCATGAGGAGTTGGGTACTAGATTGCATTTTAGTACCGCATATCATCCCCAGACAGACGGTCAGAGTGAGCGGACGATTCAGACGCTTGAGGACATGCTTCGAGCATGTGTGTTGGATTTTGGGGGTAGCTGGGATGCGTATCTACCCTTGGCAGAGTTTTCCTACAACAACAGCCATCACTCGAGCATTGGTATGCCACCCTTTGAGCTGTTGTATGGTAGGAGGTGTCGGACCCCCATTTGCTGGGGAGAGGTCGGGCAGAGAGTGATGGGCAGTACCGAGATCGTGCTTCAGACGACAGAGCAGATTCAGCAGGTCAGACAGAGGTTGTTGACTGCCCAGAGTCGACAGAAGAGTTATGCAGACAGACGCCGGTCCGAGCTTGAGTTTCAGGTCGGTGACTTCGTTCTCCTGAAGGTCTCTCCTTGGAAAGGGGTGATTCGATTCAGGAAGAGGGGCAAGTTGGGGCCCCGGTATATTGGGCCATTTCGCGTGATTGCGAGGGTAGGCCGGGTAGCCTATCGTTTGGAATTGCCAGCAGAGTTGGGGCAAATCCACGACACTTTCCATGTGTCGCAATTGAGGAAATGTATTGCCGATGAGTCGGCAGTAGTTCCATTAGAGGATATTCAGGTGGATGCGAGCCTGAATTACGCCGAGAGACCAGTAGCCATCAGAGATCGGAAGATCAAGGTTCTGAGGAACAAGGAGGTACCTTTGGTGTTGGTTCAGTGGCAACACCGGAAGGGATCAGAGATGACCTGGGAGCCGGAGCGCGAGATGCGGGCTCAGCATCCGGAGCTATTTTAGAGCGAGACTTCGAGGGCGAAGTCTAATCCTAGTGGGGGAGAATTGTAACAGCCCGAATCTTCAGGTATTTTATTGTTTTAATATTTTGAGTTTTGAGAAGGGACTCGGCGAGTTGGAGCTCAGACTCGCCGAGTAGGGTCGCGATTCTGGACGCGGGATTCGTTCGGACTCGGCGAGTCCAGGATATGGACTCGGCGAGTCCACGCTGTTTAATGAAACCCTAATTTCTCGGGTTTGGGACCTATTTAAATGGCCTTATGGCCGTCATTTGCATCCATCAGTCCATAGAGAGAAACCCTAAAAGTGCTTTAGCGATTTGAGAGTGAGAGGAGGCATTTCTTGACATTTGTGTGTTGTTTAGCAAAGAAGAAGAGGCTCTAGCCAAGAGGAGGCAAAGGGGGACTGCTATTTGGTGGATTGGAAGCTTGACCCTTCAATCTAAAGGTATAATTTCGACTCATCTCCTGTTTTGTGAAGTATAACCGATTTTAGGGTTTCTTGTGGCCTTGTTGGGTTGATTTGATGGCCAAATAGTCCCATGCTAGTGATGAGACTCCGGATCTGGATCCATAGAGGTCCAGAGAGCCTCATTCTTCAAGCTTTATAGAGAACAATGGAGGTCATGACCTTGTATAGTGAGATTTGTTGAAGATTCTTCATATTTGGTCATATAGAGGTTGTTAATGCATCAAGACTAGGACTTTACGTGATGAATCAGTCTAGGAGGGCCAGATCTATGAATTGTTGGAGTAGATCTGACCTTAGAAGCAAGTTCGAGTGATTGCATGGAATGGACTCGCCGAGTCCGATGAGCAGACTCGGCGAGTAGCTTGAAGATTGCCTTGGACCGGCCAGAGAGTGGTCCAGACGAGTCAGGAGTTGACCCAGTGAGTTAGGGCGAGTTAGAGAGAATTGTCATGTGGTCTGAGTCGAGCTGGGACTCGCCGAGTCGTTCTTGAGACTCGGCGAGTTGAGTCGGGGTGGTCCCGCGATTCTTCCAGGTGGAACTCGTCGAGTCAGGGGGAGTACTCGACGTGTAGAAAGGGAATCCTAGAGAGTTGGTGAGAACGTCTAGACTCGCCGAGTTGCCACGTGCACTCGCCGAGTCCGGTCAAAGTTGACCGTTGACCGTTGACCGTTGACCTGTGTTGACTTCTTAGGGATAGTCAACCTTAGAGATAAAAGTGTTAATTAGAGTCTTGTGATGTTATAGGAGGATTAGAGCTCGGAGGATCGAGTACGAGGGATTTCAGGGATCGTGAGATACCGAGACACGCGAGGTGAGTCTTCTCACTATACTTTACCTTGAGTAGGTAATCAGAGTCATGTGATAGAGTATGTGTATGTTATGTGTATGCTATGTGTTGTACTGCATGATGTCTATGTGATTTATGTGGTGCATGCTTATAGAGATGGAACCGGAAGGTTCCCAGAGTTAGAACCTGAGGGTTCACAGAGTTGGGTGCACGGACCCATAGAGTCATGGCCTCGAGTGGCTAATATGTGTTTTATGTGTGATATTTTGGGGAACTCACTAAGCTTTGTGCTTACAGTGTTAGTGTTGTTGTTTCAGGTACTAGCGATGACCGTGGGAAGGCGCCGGCTTGATCTGTACACACGTAGAGGAATTCGATATAATTATGTGATCTTGGGATTTGTATGATACATATTGGAATTTGAAAACTTGATGATTTATGAAATTAAAAGAGAAATGTTTTTTTTATAAATTGTGAAAAAAATAAATTTCAAAATTTTCGGTGTTACAGAACCACTGCTGAATCATCCACTAGGCACTTCCACAGCTGGGAGACATGGAAGGTGCTGTGGATCTGACTGAGTTCGGCTGGCAGGTCCAGCATGTATGCCACCTTTCCCACCCGGGCTACAACCCTGAACGGTCTAATGTATCTCGGGCCCAACTTGCCCCGCTTTCTGAATCGAATGACGCCCTTCCAAGGCGACACCTTCAAGAGAACCATATCCCCGACCTGGAACTCTAGGTCTGATCGGCGCTTGTCGGCGTAACTTTTATGCCGACTCTGCGCAGTCTGAAGCTTGCTTCGAACCTGTTGGATTCTCTCGGTCGTCTTGAGCACCACTTCTGTGCTCCCCATGACCCTCTGGCCAACTTCACCCTAACATATCGGGGTCCTGCACCTCCGCCCGCACAACATCTCGAATGGGGGACGGTCAATACTCGCGTGGTAGCTGTTGTTGTATGAGAACTCAGCCAAGGGAAGATAGGTATCTCAGCTACCACCGAAGTCTAGCACACACGCCCGCAGCATATCCTCCAAAGTCTGAATGGTCCGTTCGCTCTGACCATCCGTCTGCGGGTGAAAGGCGGTGCTAAAATGCAAACGAGTGCCCAACTTGTCATGAAACTTCCTCCAAAACCTGGAAGTGAAATGTACATCCCTATCTGAAATCACCGACACCGGCACTCCGTGCCGCGCTACTATCTCCCTGATATAGATATCGGCCAACTTTTCAGCCAAGATACTCTCTTGGATCGGAATAAAATGGGCGTTCTTGGTCAATCGATCCACGATAACCCAAATCGAATCTACTCCACGCGCAGTCCTGGGAAGTTTTGTGAAAAAATCCATCGTAATATCTTCCCATTTCCACAACGGGATATCAAACGGCTGCATCTTGCCGTTCGGTCTCTGATGCTCGGCCTTGACCTTCCTGCAGGTCAAACATCGCTCGACATACCAAGCCACATCCCGCTTCATGCAAGGCCACCAATAGTCTAGACGAAGATCCTTATACATCTTCGTCGCCCCTTGATGAATAGAGAATCGGGATTTGTGCGCCTTCTCCATCAAGATCTGGCGCACGCCTCCGTGATACGGCACCCACACCCTACAATGTAGTGTCAATAATCCTCGGCTATCATAATCTAAGGAGGTGACTTGATCCACTATTCGTTCGCTCTTCCGATGCTCTTCCTTCATAGCCTCCTGCTGAGCTTCCCGAATCTGCTCTAACAGGGGAGTCACCACAGTCATCCTCATACACACATCCTTGATCGGTACCGCCTTACGGATAAGCGCATCGACCACTACATTGGACTTCCCCGGGTGATAAAGGATTTCGCAATCATAATCATTCACCACGTCCAACCACCGACGCTGCCTCATGTTCATATTCGGCTGATCCATGAGGTACCTCAAACTCTTGTGGTCCGTGTAAATGGTACACCGAACACCGTAGAGGTAATGCCGCCAAATCTTGAGGGCGAAGACCACCCCCCAACTCTAAATCATGCGTCGGGTAGTTCGCCTCGTGAGGCTTCAGCTGCCTCGAGGCATAAGCAATGACATGCCCCCTCTGCATCAATATTGCGCCTAAACCTGAGATAGACGCATCACAGTATACCAGAAAATCCTCTACGCCCTCGGGCAGGGCTAAGATTGGCGCCTCGCCCAATCTCCGCCTCAGAATCTCGAACGCTACCTGCTGCTCAGGCCCCCATCGAAAGACCACGACTTTCTTAGTCAACCGTGTCAGGGGTACGACTATCTTAGAGAAATCCTAAATGAATCTCCGATAGTAGCCTGCTAATCCTAGGAAACTCCGAATCTTGGATGGAGACTTCGGAACCTCCCATCTCATCACGGCCTCCACCTTGGCCGGGTTTATTGAAATCCCGTTCTGGTTGACGAGGTGCCCAAGAAACTACACCTCGCGCAACCAAAACTCACATTTGGAGAACTTGGCGTACAAGCTCTCTCTCCTCAAGGTCTCCAAAACCTCTCTCAGATGCTCCTCGTGCTCCTCCTGCGTCTTGGAATAAACCAAGATGTCATCAATAAAAACTATCACAGACCGATCTAACATCGGTCTACACAAGCGGTTCACGAGGTCCATGAACTCGGCAAGAGCATTGGTGAGCCCAAACGGCATCACCACGAACTCATAATGGCCATAACGCGTCCGAAACGTGGTCTTTTATATATATCCTCCTCTCTGACCCTCATCTGATGATAACCTGAACGCAAATCGATCTTGAAGAACCAAGATGCTCCCTATAACTGATCAAAGAGGTCATCAATCCTCGGGAGTTGGTAACGGTTCTTCACCGTTACCTTATTCAGCTCCCAGTAATCTATACACATCCGATGCGACTCGTCCTTCTTCTTCACAAACAGGATCGGGGCTCCCCAGGGTGAACTGCTTGGTCGAATAAATCCCTTGTCCAGTAGCTCCTGCAGCTGCGTAGACAACTCCTGCATCTCGGGAGGAGCCAATCGATAGGGTGCCTTGGTTATCGGAGCCGCACCAGGAACTAGGTCGATCCTGAACTCTACCTGACGCTCCGGAGGTATTCCAGGAAGCTCCTCCGGGAACACATCAGCGTAGTCTCGCACCACTGGAACCTCGCTCGCCGTCGCCTTACCCGCCTCTCGGGTATCCATAACGTACGCGACATATCCCGCGCAACCCTGCTGAAGGTAGCGCCTAGCCCTTGCTGCTGAACATACTGTGGGTCCACGTTGTGGCCTCTCGCCGTGGATCACCAACTCTCCCCCACTCGGGGTCCTGATCCGCACTAGCTGCTGTGCGGAATCTATCACCGCCCCATTAGGGCTCAACCAATCCATGCCTATAATCACTTTGTTCCCACGCAACAGAATGGGAACCAAATCCACCAAGTAGCGCTCCTCAAATAACCTCAAGACACAATCTCTGAACACCGATGATGCCCGCACCGATTAATCATCGGCAATCTCTACCTCTAAAGGGTAATCCAACATGCCCGAAGACTCGGTAAACTTCTTGCTACGCGCAAGAGAAACAAACGATCGGGTGGCACCCGAGTCAAACAACACCTGAACAGGGATATCGTTCACATGGAACGATCCTAACGCATATACACAGAGCACATATCAATATCATAACATCATAAAAATAAAATAGAGGGAAAGAATCATACCCGTCACCACATCGGGTGCGACGCGTGCCTCCTCGGTAGTCAGCTGAAACGCCCGACTCCTCACCACTGGAGCCTCTGCCTTGCCCTACCGACCATCCATAATCCCCAGGGTAGCTGGAGCTTGCTCCTTAACCGGCGCTGATGCTGTCAACTGGGGGAAATTGGCCTTCTTGTGGCCCCTCTGGTTGCAGTGTAAACATAGCAACTCAGACGTCTGTATCACAGGTGCAGGGGAGGTACAATCCCTACTGAAATGCCCCGTCTTGCCGCACTTATAGCAGCCCGACGATCCCAGCCTACATGCCCCCTCATGAGGCATGTCGCATTTCTTGCAGCGGCTCAGTTCTGATTGGCCTTTCGGCCTACCATCTGGTCCCTTGGGCTTCTTCCCCGAAGCCCCTCCTGCCTGTCCCTCCTCTGTCTTCCTTTTCCGGATGTGCTCCAGATCTATCTCCCTCTCCCTCGCCCTGGCAATCATAGAGTCCAAGGTAGGACAAGCTGAAAAAACTGACATGCTCTCGAATATCAGCTCGGAGCATGTCATGGTAGCGGGTCCTCCTCATGTCCTCATCACCCGCGTACTGGGGCACCAACAATGCCATCTCCTGGAACTTGGCGGTGATCTCCGCTACTGTAACAGCCCGGAATTTCAGGTACTGCTATATTTATGATTTTGGGTGTTTTAAGAGGGGACTCGGCGAGTTGGAGCCTAGACTCGCCGAGTAGGATCGCGGATCTGGCCGCGGGTTCGCGACTGGACTCGACGAGTCCGGATATGGACTTGGCGAGTCTGCGCTGTATAGCGAAAACCCTAACCATTCAGGTTTGGGACGTATATGAGGGACTTTATGGCCGTCATTGTTCACCCTAGCCCTCTGAGAGAAACCCTAATTCGATTGTGAGCAGCTGGAGCAAGGTAGAAGACCATTGTTGATTTTGGAAGTATTGTCTTGCAAGGAAGAGGAGGATTGGTTAAGGGAACAACAAGGGAAGCCACATTCTGAGGATTGAGGACACAGAGAGCACGTTTCAGGTAACATTTCGAATTGCATCCTTCTATGATTGATGTGTACATGGATTTAGAGTTTATTGAACCCTTTTGTGGCTAGATTGAATGTTACCTTAGTCCCCCAAACGATTGGAACCCTGTAATGGGATCTTTGGAAGTCTAGAATGTCCCATGCCTGAGCATTTCGGGAATCAATGGAGGTTTTGGATTGGAATCCTTATGCCTTAGGTCAAAATGTAAATTATGAGTCATGGGGTGTAATATGAGCACCGAAATGAGGACCTTACGTGATGAATCAGTCTAGGAAGGCCAGACCTATGAATGGTCGGAGCAGTTCTGACCTTAGAAAGCAGTTTGAGCGGTTGCATGGCATGGACTCGCCGAGTCCGATGAACAGACTCGGCGAGTAGCTTGAAGATTAACTGGGACTCGTCGAGTTGTTCTTCAGACTCGGCGAGTTGAGTCGGGGTGGCCCCGCGATTCTTCCAGGAGGAAATCGTCGAGTTAAGGAGGATACTCGACGAGTAGAAAGGGAATCTTAGAGAATTGGTGAGGACGTCTAGACTCGCCGAGTCGTCCTAGCACTCGCCGAGTCCGGTCAAGTTGACCGTTGACCAGAGTTGACCTATGTCTGACTTCTTAGGGATAGTCAAACTTAGAAGATAAAAGTGTTAATAAGAGATATATGATGTTATAGGGAGATTGTAGCTCAGCGGATCGAGCACGAGTGATTTCGGGATTTGCTAGCTTTCGATATTCACGAGGTGAGTCTTCTCACTACACTGTACCCGGAAGGTTTTGACTGTGTGACCGGAAGGTCGGATCTTATATGTGATATATGTGCTATATGTGCTAAGTTAATTGTTATGCGTGCTATGTATGTTTATGTGGGCCAGAAGGCGATTATGTTATGGGCCGGAAGGCTTTGTGTTGTGGACCGGAAGGTCGGCGTGGGTAGGACCGGAAGGTTTACCCAGTAGGGACGGAAGTCCCCTGAGACACATGGACCGGAAGGTCAGGGCCTGGAAAGGCGTATTTACGTAAGTTGTATATTGGGGAACTCACTAAGCATTTATGCTTACAGTTGTTATGTATGTGTTTCAGGTACTAGCGAGAACCGTGGGAAGGCGCCGGCGTGATCTGTACACACTGAAAGATGTTTTGTGATCTTGGGATTTAGATGATTTGTATTTTGACATGACACTTGAAATGTTTATGCTTTGTTTTGAATAAAACACTATATTTTGAAATGAAAAATTTGTTTGAAAATTTACGTTGTTACAATTGGTATCAGAGCCTTGGTTTGAGGGATTCGGGTGCACCTTTGGGTGTAACTGAACTCAAACCGAGGATTTGAGGAAAACTTTTACAATAAAGGCATAAACTTTTGTAAATGATTTTATGGTAAACAAGAAAGAAGCAGTGTGTACGATCAGTCAGCGCCCGAACGGTACAGATCCCCAAAATACCTTACAATGTTATGTTATGAGATAAATTATGATGTGAACTGTTATGCATGCTAGAAGACTAGGTATTCATGATAGGACTAGAGTGGCCTGATTTGTGATGCCTTAGTCTAGGGAAGTTTGCCGATATGAGATGCGTGATAGCGTGCAGGTAGATAGTGCATATCAAAAGTAGAGTACTCACTATCCGGGGGTTTGGGGAGGAAGATTTGGGATGAATGCTGATGCGGTGTGGTCGGTAGTATTGGGCCCGTACTACCGAAGACACCGGGTCAGTAGGAGACCCAAGTAAGAATCCCTGGATATCGGAGACTGAGTAGGGTTGCATTATCGAGTGCTATTATACTCGATGGAGTCTCTGATAGTTTTATGTCGTATTTCAGAGACATCATGGTTAGACCACGCCACGGAGCGAGTACGAGCGGTGGAAGTGACGAGGAGATTCGTCAGATGATTCATGAGGAGGTGGCTGCAGCGATCCGGGCTGAGATTCCGGAGATGTTTGGGTCTATTAAGACCACCTTGATGGAGACTTTTGATGAGCGGTACGCCGCATTAACCGAGGCTGCAGCCGCTGCAGCTACCGCAGCCGTGGCCGCTGCCAGGCCACAGGGGGGTGACTCGTTGCTGTTTCGGGAGTTCAGCAACACGAAGCCACCTGAGTTTGATGGGACGCAGGACCCGATTGCTGCGATGAGGTGGATCGCTGATATTGAGGGGTGCTTCCACACTTGTTCATGTCCGGAGCATCTGAGGGTACGGTTCGCTTTGAACCAGCTCCGTCTGGGAGCGAAGGATTGGTGGAAGTTCGTGACGGCGAACTTCACTTAGAGATTTCAGCAGTGACATGGGAGGGGTTTACCTCTATGTTCAGAGACGAGTACGTTCCCCCGGTGGAGAGGGAACGATTGGTTCAGGAGTTCTTGACCCTCAAGCAGGGTACTGATTCGGTTGCGGTGATCACGCGGAAGTTTCATGAGAGGGCGATGTTCTGCCCCGAGCTGGTGTCCACAGAGCAGGCTCGGATGAGCCGGTACTTGGGAGTTTTGAGGAGGGATATCCAGGATTTTGAGTCAAACTCCACCTATCATACCTTTGCTGAGCTTCAGGCGAATGCCAGGAAGCGCGATATTGAGTTAGAGACCCAGGCCAGGGAGGAGGCCGAGTCTCAGCGGGTGGACCGGCGGCCGACTCAATCTCAGCCGGCAGCCAAGCGGACTAAGTCCGCCGATTCGAGGACGGGAGGTTCGAAGGGTCGCACTTGCGGAAAGTGCGGCAAGGGTCATGAGGGGACATGTCGATCTGGTGCTTGCTACATGTGTGGCAAGGAGGGGCACATCGCTAGGGATTGCCCCAAGGGGTTTATGGTTTGCTTTCATTGCAACCAGACAGGCCATCGGAAGGCCAAGTGCCCTCAGCTTCTTCAGGGATCTGCACCTACTGCCAGGGCTATTGAGACTCGACCGGTGAAGGCCGAGGCCCCGAGGGCTCGTGGGAGAGCCTTTCAGCTGACTGCGGAGGAGGTCCGCGTTGCGCCCGATGTTGTGGCAGGTACGCTTTATTTCATGTATTTATTTTGATGTCGAGATGTTATGCTTATGTTATGATATGCGTAGGTACTTTCCTTGTGAACTCTGTGCCTGCCTTAGTGTTATTTGACTCGGGTGCGAGTAGGTCCTTTGTATCTTTGGCTTTTAGTCGACATATCAGCGTTAGTCGTGAGTCGTTGAGTCGGCCTCTGAGAGTTTCTATAGCTGACGAGAGAGTGATTTGTGTCACGGAGGTTCTCCGGGGATGTGTGTTAGAGATTTTCGGGGTTAATTTTCCGATTGATCTGATTCCTATTGTGATGGGTGATGTCTGTGTCATTGTGGGCATGGACTGGTTGAGCCGATTCAGCGCCGTCATCGACTGTGAGCATCAGCTGGTGACTATACGAGACCCTAGTGGGGGAGTTCTTTCGGTATACGGCGAGGGTACCCGTTCGGGATCAGCTTTTTGTTCGGCCGCTAGGGCGAGGCAGTGTCTACAGCAGGGCTGTAAGGGTTTTGTGGCGTATGTGATGGATACGCGAGCGACTTCCTTGAGACCGAGTTCAGTTGAGGAGGTACCGGTGGTGCGTGAGTTCCCAGATGTTTTCCCTGAGGAGCTGCCGGGAGTACCTCCCGTGAGGCAAGTGGAGTTTGGTATTGATTTGATTCCGGGAGCCGCGCCTATCGCTAAGGTGCCTTATCGTCTTGCACCTCCAGAGATGCAAGAGTTATCCTCGCAGCTTCAGGAGTTGCTGGGAAAGGGATTCATTCGACCGAGCAGCTCGCCGTGGGGAGCACCTATTCTGTTCGTCAAGAAGAAGGATGGTTCACACCGGATGTGCATTGATTACCGGGAGTTGAACAAGTTGACGGTCAAAAACCGTTACCCATTACCGAGGATCGATGATTTATTCGATCAGTTGCAGGGAGCATCTTGGTTTTCTAAGATCGATCTGAGGTCAGGGTACCATCAGGTGAGAGTGCGGGATGAGGACGTCCAGAAGACAGCGTTTAGAACGCGATATGGGCATTATGAGTTTGTGGTGATGCCTTTCGGGCTCACCAATGCCCCGGCTGTGTTCATGGATCTCATGAACAGGGTATGCAGGCTGATGTTGGATCGGTCAGTGATTGTATTTATCGACGATATTCTAGTGTATTCAAGATCTAGAGAGCAGCATGAGGAGCATTTGAGGGAAGTCCTTGAGGTATTGAGATCGGAGAAGCTTTATGCAAAGTTCTCCAAATGTGACTTCTGGTTGCGGGAGGTCCAATTCCTAGGACATGTTGTTAATCAGGAAGGGATATTGGTCTATCCGGCCAAGGTTGAGGCGGTGATGAGTTGGGAGGTGCCGAAGTCACCTTCTGAGATCAGGAGTTTCCTTGGATTGGCAGGGTATTATCGGAGATTCATTAAGGATTTCTCCAAGATCGCAGTGCCGCTCACCAGACTGACCCGGAAGGGTGTTGCATTCTCATGGGGACCCGAGCAGCAGACCTCCTTTGAGACACTTCGCCAAAGGTTGTGCGAAGCCCCGATATTAGCTCTCCCGGAAGGGATGGAGGATTTTGTAGTATATTGCGATGCATCGATTTCGGGGCTGGGTGCAGTGTTGATGCAGAGGGGTCATGTGATAGCTTATGCGTCGAGGCAGTTGAAGCCTCATGAGGCGAGATATCCCACGCATGATTTAGAGTTGGGGGCAGTAGTGTTCGCTCTCAAGATTTGGCGTCACTACTTGTATGGGGTTCGATGTACGATATACACAGACCATAAGAGCTTGAAGTATTTGATGGATCAGCCCAACCTAAATATGCGTCAGAGGAGGTGGTTGGATGTGGTCAAGGATTATGATTGTGAGATCCTGTACCACCCAGGCAAGGCTAATGTGGTAGCCGATGCATTGAGCCGCAGGGCGGAGAGCACTCCACTGCGAGATGTATGTTTGAGATTGACTGTGATAGCTCCAGTATTGGATGCTATTCGTGGGGCACAGGCCGAGGCTGTGCGACCAGAGATGCAGAAGAAAGAGCGGGTCGTTGGTTTGGTTTCAGAGTTCGTTACGGATGGACGAGGGCTTATGACGTTTCAGGGTCGGATTTGGGTACCGTTCGTGGGTGGTACGCGTATTACTTTGATGGAAGAGGCTCATCGATCGAAATTCTCGATCCACCCCAGGGCTACGAAGATGTATTTGGATTTGAGGAAAGAGTATTGGTGGCCCTGTATGAAGAGGGACGTCGCATGGTTCGTTGAGAGGTGCTTGACCTGCCGTAGGGTTAAGGCCGAGCACCAGAGACCGCATGGCAAGTTGCAGCCATTGGAGGTCCCCGAGTGGAAGTGGGAACAGATCACTATGGATTTCATCACCAAATTGCCGAGGACTGCCAGAGGAGTCGATGCAATTTGGGTGATTGTGGATAGGTTGACGAAGAGTGCACACTTCCTTGCCATCAGTGAGAGTTCTTCAGCGGAGAAGTTGGCGGAGATATATGTGAGAGAAGTGGTATCTCGGCATGGGGTGCCGATCTCGATTGTTTCAGACCGTGATGTGCGCTTCACTTCCAGATTTTGGAAGAAATTCCATGAGGAGCTGGGTACTAAATTGCATTTTAGTACCGCATACCATCCCCAGACAGACGGTCAGAGCGAGCGAACGATTCAGACGTTGGAGGACATGCTTCGAGCGTGTGTGTTAGATTTCGGGGGTAGCTGGGATGCGTATTTACCCTTGGCAGAGTTCTCCTACAACAACAGCCATCATTCGAGCATTGGTATGCCACCCTTTGAGCTGTTGTATGGTAGGAGGTGTCGGACCCCCATTTGCTGGGGAGAGGTGGGACAGAGAGTGATGGGCAGTACAGAGATCGTGCTTCATACGACAGAGCAGATTCAGCAGGTTAGACAGAGGTTATTGACCGCCCAGAGCCGACAGAAGAGTTATGCAAACAGACGCCGATCCGAGCTTGAGTTTCAAGTCGGCGACTTCGTTCTCCTGAAGGTCTCTCCTTGGAAAGGAGTGATTCGATTCAGGAAGAGGGGCAAGTTGGGACCCCGGTATATTGGACCATTTCGTGTGATTGCGAGGATAGGCCGGGTAGCCTATCGTTTGGAGTTGCCAGCAGAGTTGGGGCAGATCCACGACACTTTTCATGTGTTGCAATTGAGGAAGTGTATAGCCGACGAGTCGGCAGTGGTTCCATTAGAGGATATTCAGGTGGATGCGAGCCTGAATTATGCCGAGAGACCAGTGGCCATCAGGGATCGGAAGATCAAGGTTCTGAGGAACAAGGAGGTACCTCTGGTGTTGGTTCAGTGGCAACACCGGAAGGGATCGGAAATGACTTGGGAGCCGGAGCGTGAGATGCAGGAGCAGCATCCGGAGCTATTTTCAGAGTGAGACTTCGAGGGCGAAGTCTAGTCCTAGTGGGGGAGAGTTGTAACAGCCCGGAATTTCAGGTATTGTTATATTTATGATTTTGGGTGTTTTAAGAGGGGACTCGGCGAGTTGGAGCCTAGACTCGCCGAGTAGGATCACGGATCTGGCCGCGGGTTCGCGACTGGACTCGACGAGTCCGGATATGGACTCGGCGAGTCTGTGCTGTATAGCGAAAACCCTAACCGTTCAGGTTTGGGACGTATATGAGGGACTTTATGGCCGTCATTGTTCACCCTAGCCCTCTGAGAGAAACCCTAATTCGATTGTGAGCAGCTGGAGCAAGGTAGAAGACCATTGTTGATTTTGGAAGTATTGTCTTGCAAGGAAGAGGAGGATTGGTTAAGGGAACAACAAGGGAAGCCACATTCTGAGGATTGAGGACACAGAGAGCACGTTTCAGGTAACATTTCGAATTGCATTCTTCTATGATTGATGTGTACATGGATTTAGGGTTTATTGAACCCTTTTGTGGCTAGATTGAATGTTACCTTAGTCCCCCAAACGATTGGAACCCTGTAATGGGATCTTTGGAAGTCCAGAATGTCCCATGCCTAAGCATTTCGGGAATCAATGGAGGTTTTGGATTGGAATCCTTATGCCTTAGGTCAAAATGTAAATTATGAGTCATGGGGTGTAATATGAGCACCGAAATGAGGACCTTACGTGATGAATCAGTCTAGGAAGGCCAGACCTATGAATGGTCGGAGCAGTTCTGACCTTAGAAAGCAGTTTGAGCGGTTGCATGGCATGGACTCGCCGAGTCCGATGAACAGACTCAGCGAGTAGCTTGAAGATTAACTGGGACTCGTCGAGTTGTTCTTCAGACTCGGCGAGTTGAGTCGGGGTGGCCTCGCGATTCTTCCAGGAGGAACTCGTCGAGTTAAGGAGGATACTCGACGAGTAGAAAGGGAATCTTAGAGAATTGGTGAGGACGTCTAGACTCGCCGAGTCGTCCTAGCACTCGTCGAGTCCGGTCAAGTTGATCGTTGACCAGAGTTGACCTATGTCTGACTTCTTAGGGATAGTCAAACTTAGAAGATAAAAGTGTTAATAAGAGATATATGATGTTATAGGGAGATTGTAGCTCGGCGGATCGAGCACGAGTGATTTCGGGATTTGCTAGCTTTCGATATTCACGAGGTGAGTCTTCTCACTATACTGTACCCGGAAGGGTTTGACTGTGTGACCGGAAGGTCGGATCTTATATGTGATATATGTGCTATATGTGCTAAGTTAATTGTTATGCGTGCTATGTATGTTTATGTGGGCCGGAAGGCGATTATGTTATGGGCCGGAAGGCTTTGTGTTGTGGACCGGAAGGTCGGCGTGGGTAGGACCGGAAGGTTTACCCAGTAGGGACGGAAGTCCCCTGAGACACATGGACTGGAAGGTCAGGGCCTGGAAAGGCGTATTTACGTAAGTTGTATATTGGGGAACTCACTAAGCATTTATGCTTACAGTTGTTATGTATGTGTTTCAGGTACTAGCGAGCACCGTGGGAAGGCGCCGGCGTGATCTGTACACACTGAAAGATGTTTTGTGATCTTGGGATTTAGATGATTTGTATTTTGATATGACACTTGAAATGTTTATGCTTTGTTTTGAATAAAACACTATATTTTGAAATGAAAATTTTGTTTGAAAATTTACGTTGTTACAGCTACAGTCTCCGTCGTCTGCTTCATATCCAAGAAATCCCTAGCCAGCTGCTGAAGCTCGACAGCCGGCGCAAACTCTGCCCTGAACCTGGTCGCGAAGTCCGACCAAGTCATAGCCTCGACAACCGAGGCTCCCAACGAGTCACCCACGGACTCCTACCAATCTCTAGCTCGATCTCGTAAACACCCTGCTGCAAACCTCACCTTCGACCCCTCAGGGCAGAAGCTAATCAACTGTGCAGACTCAATGTCTACAATCCATAGCCTGACAGCTATGGGGTCCTTCGCCCCGTGAAAATCCGGCGCACCACTGCCCCTGAAGTCCTTGAAGGACAGTGTGTGGGATCCCGACTGTCTAGATGCCATGTCGCTCCTGAATGCTCTGAGGCGCTCCTCCATCAACTCAACTATCCCTTCCTTGATCGACCCGAAGATAATGGGGGTCGACTCAAGGATGCCTCTGGTGATCTCTGACGCGATGAAGTCGCATAGCCCCTCATCTACTGGCTCGGAACCTGATCCCGAACCCCATCCCTCTCCTGAACTGCCAACTGCTGGCCTCGAGCGTAGTACCACCATTCTGAAATACATAAATAATAATCGTTAGCGATACTGATACCTCTGAAGGGATCACACCAACCACAAGTTCCCTGGTCTTATCTTGGCCTACCTCGGTTCGGGTACGAATCCTCTGCTTTCAGTAGTACGAGCACATACTACCTTCCACATCTATCTGTACCTTCTTCAATGACTGCCTTGACTCCACTAGATCCCTTTCACTATCGCTGATCACTGCTATACTCATCCTAGGCTTGCCCTAAGGAAATCTCTAACTCCACCCTATCCGGTCCTCAGCTGTTGAAGGCCTCCTTGTAATGCCAATTAGCCATTACCTGAATACCATCACATGTGGTGAGGCTCAGATAATCCTTCGAGTAACAAACTCAGCTCTACAACGGTTAGACTCAGACAAGAGCTGCGCAATAGGGCCAAATCCAGCACTCTAAGATTATTCAACCCTGATCACATGTGACGTGACGTATTCACCTAATGTCTAACTCCCATCACTCAGAGTCCCACGAAGCACAAAGCAAGCAACATGCAGACAAAAGGGAACAATCTCAAACAAATCTGTCCTCATAGAGAGAAGCTGAACTAGCATACTATCAGACATAACCTAAACAGGCTATCCTACTGCCGTCTACTCAATTCTAGCATGCAATTTTCATACACTGAAGCACATAAAGCAGACACATAAGGCATCACTCCTAGATCCTTAGTCCTATTCTAGCATGCTATTCTATTGAAACTGATAACATAACATAAGCTTGTATGGGTACTTTGGGGAATACTTACTTGAGCTCGGCCGGTCGCGCACATCACACACTTCGTCCTTTCTTAAAACTCTTTACTTAGCTTTTTAGAAAATATTTTCTTCTTTAAAATCTTTTAATCCCTCGATTTGAGTTCAGACACCCCCGAAGGTGTGTCTGAATCCCTCAAACCAGGGCTCTGATACCAACTTGTAACGTCCCAAAATATGAGCCAAAATTTTCATTTTAAAAACATATACTTTGCAAAACATTAGAAATAAAACATTCACCGATCATATCATTTCATAAAAGATATCGCGTGTCTAGAAACCATTTTATAAAACATAATAATGTCATAGTACAACTCCCCAGGAAGATCTCATAGTGCGGAATACAAAGCGTGTATATGATGTGCCGCTACCGCGCCAGCTCCTTCCCCTTCGAAGAAGAGGTACCTGAAACCAAAACTGTAAACTGTAAGCACGAAGCTTAGTGAGTTCCCCCATCATACCACATACCATACAATCACATATCATACATACTGCCGGGCAATTCTGGGGTGCCCGACCTACCTGGTACGACCATTCTGGGGTGCCGACCTACCCGTGTCAAGCCATTCTGGGGTGCTGACTACCCATGTCAAGCCATTCTGGGGTGCTGACTACCCATCGGTCCTAACAACCGATCCTCGGGGTCTATTTCACCCCTACTACTACTATCACATATATCATAACATAACATATTATCAGACATATATGGGGTGTCGGATCTACCCTTCAGTCCTAACGACCGAACTTGGGGACTATTCCCCTCCTACTACCACTATCGCATATAACATATCATGTCAGCATATAAACATATCATCACATACTGTCAGACATATATGGGGTGTCTGACCTACCCTTCGGTCCTAACAACCGAACTCTACTACTATCACATATACATATCATGCCAGCATATAACATATCAGGTAGTAGCAAACCTAGATGATATCACAAAGACAATCATCTAACATACAACTCCTACTAGTGGGCCGGCATTGTGGCCGTAGACCCACCGCTACTGGAAGGTAACTCACCTCAAAGTAGTTGCTGATCTGCGTGGGAACTGACCGTCTTCTACTGCTGCTGCCCCGGAAATCCTCCGGCTATAATTCCCACGAAACACTCAGTCAAATACTGCTAACCGACCTCAGGGTAAAATGACCATTTACCCCTAACCAAACCAAGAGTCAAAGTCAAAGTCAACTTCCAGTTCGCCGAGTTGGCTCGCCAACTCGTCAAGTCCCTATCCATTCAATTGACCATAATCCCGTCTCTACTCGTCGAGTTATGCATTGACTCGACGAGTTTTCCTTCTACACCGAAGTCCAATAGTCCTTCATCATACTCGCCGAGTTGTATGAACAACTCGTCGAGTTCGTATTCATCCGAAGAACATTCTATGCTGAGACTCGTCGAGTTGTATGAACAACTCGCCGAGTCTGTTCTTGAGGCAAGAAGATTGCCTTGGACTCGCCGAGTCAGGGCATTGACTCGCCGAGTTCCTTCATGGGTGAGTCTGGCTTCCGACTCACTGAGTCACACCCCATGACTCACTACCCCACTCAGCAAACACGAAAAGGAGGAAAACTCGGGGACTCGCGACTCGACTCGCCGAGTCCGATGAACGACTCACTGAGTCTTTCACATGCAAATACTATATACTCGATTTTGCTTGAATCTAGCTCATGCCATACATAGATCTGGGTTCTTAGGGCTTGATTATCACGTAAAGTTTCCAACTTTACGTGTAAATAAACACCAATGAAGGTTTTAGGGTTCAAAATGCACTAAAAGAGTAGATCTAGGGCTTTCATGCAATATGGCTTCATAAAGGCAGTGTATCCGAGCTCCTGGAGCTCAATCATGCCTAGATCTAAAGGTTAATCAGCTTATCACAAACCCTAATTCATACCCAAGCTTGGAAATAGCTCAAGAAGGACTTTAATGGAGCTCAAAGGGGACTATAAGCATGAAAACAGAGAGGAAACTGAGTTATACCTCAAGGAAATCTCTGGAATAACACCAAGATGTCTGGCCTCCTTCTCCTCTTGATCTACTCTACTTTCTCTTTCAAAGTCTTCAAGAAATCACACCCAAGCACTTCAATCTCACAAGGAACGAGGTTAGAACGATATAGGGGGCTCTGAGGGTGAAGGGGACGAGCTTGGGGCGCATAAGGTTGGTTTAAATAGGGTGCAAACCCTTGAAATTAGGGTTTCATCAGACAACGGGGACTCGCCGAGTCCAGAATGTGGACTCGCCGAGTCGCCAACTTAAACGTGCTCAAAATCTTGTCGCTACTCGACGAGTCGGGCCTACAACTCACCGAGTCCAAGGCTAAAATGCAAAATACTTAGATAAGTTTTGCGTACCAGGAACCAGGTGCTACAAAAATTGCAAGAATGGTCCCTGTGGTTAGGGCGAAATTGCCACTTTGGGCCAAACAGGTTTGGACTAGCAATCATGGTCCAAAGGTTTTCATTTTCTTGCCACTTTGGTCCAATATACTTTAAATTTTTTAATAATGACCATTTTGCCCTTTCTTTTTTACTTTTTCAGTTTATTTTTATTTATTCAAATACTTTTATTAAAAGAAAAAGAAAAAAGAAAATACGTTTTCGGCCTAACCACAGGGACCATTCTTGCAATTTTGTCTAATCGTGATTGGTTGTTTTTTTTAATCATGGGAAATACTACCTCTTCATGTGAGATACGTGGCCATTTGTACATCAAAAAATAACATTTACATGTATCCGTGGAAAAAGCATTATTATTTAGTATTTATTTTGTTTAGAATAAAAAAACATGAGTTCCAAACTTTCAATTGTTTGCTTAAATACTATTGTATTAAACAAATGATCATATATAACCTATGAAATAAAATGTTTTAAGTCTAGATGTTTGTTACAAATTGTATATTAAATTATACTGGGTTTAAAAAAAAATACAATTTAATTAAATTTGAAAAAGAAAAAAAAAAACAATGGAGTGCTCGGATCCCTACCAAATGCTAAGAATTAGGTGCTAAGAAAAAAAAAATGATATTGCACTCAAAAAACTTATGTGTCAAGGTGCTAAGAGCTGGTGGGGATGTGGTAGCATCTAATCACGAGCCTTTTGGCGAGAGGGGTGGCGAGGCCACTCCCTCAAGCCTTACTAGGTTTTCAGAAGAAGCATACTGCAAATTTCATTTCCCTCTGACACAAACATACAAGCCTTTCTCAAATTCAAATTCTCGAATAATTCTAATTTGAAAATATCCGAAATTATTACAACTCATCATTCACAATATGCTGATTCTTATAATGAACAAATGGCAAGACATGTTCACCTTAAAAACGAGTATTGACTTGTGAAAATAAGGCCTTGAAATCTTTTGTTGGGGTCCCACTTCCCTCAGGTTTGGATGCAAGATCAAACGCCTTACATTTCGCCTCCTCAAATTGCAGTGCCTACATTTACAAAAATGTCACAACAAATATCCCAAAGGGCAAAAACGTCATTTTTCACAACATGTACCTGAATACAGACTTCAGCCACATCTGGTCTTGCAATGGTTTTGGTTTCAGTCTGGAGAAGCTCATCATCTTTCCCAATAAGCAGCTCGCGGACCCCACCTTCCTTATCTTGCAATCCCCCAGCCCTACATCATCATCATCATCATCATCATTATCATCATTTGTGACAGTTAATTTAGTTAGTTAAAACTTTTAACTGTAATTCCAATTATAACCTTATAATGGTGTATGGAAGGCCAGAGTCTGCTAGATACTGTTCAGCTTTTCTCTTCCACACCTGAAACCAATAATCACAGATGAAAAAAGTTTTTATTTAATATTAATTATATACAGACACTACAACTGTTATCTTTAAATAAAAAAAATTAAACAAACCAGAATATTCCCATTTCCCAAGCTGTTTAAAGGGTGGTTAATATTTGTTCCACCCATGGACCCCACAAGAACAATTTGCTTCACTCCAGCAGCTTTAGCTGTATAATTTATAAAGATTCACCAAAATTAAATAAACACAAACCAAAAATATAAAACAGGTAATAAGTAGAAAGACCAAAAGACCCTTACCAGCATCTATCTGATTTTTCTGCCCTTCCCAATCAACCTAAAGCATAACAAGTTTAATAATTTATATAGTAACTAATTAAGAAGAAACTATTTGAATGTAAAGGGTATTAAAGTAATTAATACTTGTTCAGGGTTTGCTCCTTCTTCAAAAAAGAATTCAGGTCTTCCACCTTTAGTTGGATCAAAACCAGGTTTCATTTTAGGGACTGCACTTGTTAGAATTACAAGAGCATCTATGCCTTGAATAGCAGGAAGGATAGTTTCGGTATTTCTTATATCACCAATGAAAACATCATCTTCTCCACCAATTTTTTCCTTGCTTTCTTCAGTTCTAACCAAACCTCTTGCAATATACTCGGTTGATCTCTCCTTCAGTTTTTTATAAACTATTTGACCTACAAAATAAAAAAAGCAATAAATGTAAACACCATTAAAGGAGCTAACACTTGGAGTTTCATTCAAACAAAGATGAAATGGATGTATTATGTATAAGTCATTCAAGAATAAAATTGTGAGTGTATCCTTTGACTTGAGAACTACAAAAGTTAGTATGAAATCATCCAGTCTTCTGGTAATGAATTGATCAACTACATACAAACAGGAAAGAATTGTATTTAGAATGTACAGAAGCTTATACCATCTCAAATTATGAAACAAACGTCTGGGATTTTGGAATTAGAAACTCTAAGATCTTCTTCCTTTCTACAGCACAAGAAGATTACAAACTCCAAAGAACAGATTGATTCGATAACTTAAGTGAGATTGTACTGTTTTTGTTCGCTAGTGATTTACTTTAATTCAGATCTACAGTAACTAATTTGACTCGGATATTTTCTGTTTGAATTGTTTGGGAAGTCACAAGTCAACCAAGGATGAAACTCTGCGGTTATCAAAACCGCTGAACCCTATAAAACTCAAAACCGATAGCAAGGCTACTCAATTCCATAGCAGATAACCGAAAAGCCGTCTACTTCTACCAAAAATTACGCAATTCAATATATAGTGTCAAAAATGATAAGATATTTTGGCGAAAAAACCAAATTTATGGGCGCAGAATTGAGGAGATAAGTAGGAAAAGTGGTAGATGAAAGTTAATACCAGTTCTGCCACCAGCTCCGGTGACGAGGACGGTGGTGCGGTTGGATTCCGACATCGAGAAAACTGAGAATCTCCTTCGGGTTGTGGAAGAAATTGTATAATTTTTGGTGCAGGTAGAAGTGGAAGGGTGATGAGGAAATTGTGAAAAAGTTGGTAGGAGGACACGTGTGAGAGAAGCCATGGAGGGAGCTATCCAATGGATTTCAAGGAGGGTTTAAAAAGTATTTGGGCAAAACTCCCTTCTTTCTTATACTTCTTTACAACATTTATTTAGAGAGTGTTTGGGGATTTTTTGAACTTTCAGTTTTTTTAAAAAATTAAAAGTATGAATAGGTGTTTGTTAATTCTAAAAGTTTTTTTTTTTTTTGGAAAGAAGAAAAATAAATGATTTTAAAAGCTAGAAATTATGACTTTTTGTGATTTTTAGCTTTTTAATCTTTGTTCTCTCAAAAGATAATTCAAACACATTTTAAAACCTTTTTTTTGCAGAAAGCTATAAGACAAAAAGTCTTTTTGTTGAAAAAAAAAATTTAGGCTAAAAAGCAACCCCAAACACCCCTTTAATATTTCAAATTATTTTTTTTATTGAGTTTATATCATTTATCTTAGAGGCGATTTTGGCTTTGGCCATTTGAGGAGTGTTGAGCAGTTATGGCACAATGTGGCATATCAAACACATTCTTTGAGATGTCGACATGGAATCAAGGAAATAAGAAATGGAAGGATTGGAAGAACCAAAGAAATAAACGATAATATGGGCAACATAATGATAATCTCTAAGACCTAAGTTTCCAAAATAGCTTACTAACCGGTTGCTAAACGATATAGTTAAGTGGAAAATGTGGGTGTTTCAAAAGGTAAAGAAATTGTCAAAAATTCACAAGGTGTTGGGGTTTGGGCTTCCCTCCTAGTTAGGTTGCCACCTTATTTATATTTATACTGTTAAATGTTTGGGCTTTGTTGAATATTGGATCAACTAATTTTTCTTAGACCAACACTAGGCTAACACTAAAAGTCATATTACTTTTGTGTAAAAATCATTTTCAATTCCAATCATACACTAAACATTAACACTATAAACATATTTTAATATTATAATTATAAACTAATATTTCTTATAAAATTATATGATTTTATTTAATTAAGTTTATTATGATTTATTAATTATTATTAATAATAGTATTAACTGATTTTACAACATAAATAAGATGAAAATTACATTTTAAAATTGAACTAAAGATATTATATAACTAGAAAAAAAACATTACACTTATTTCAACGTAAATAAAAACTAGTTGTCTAAGTTAGTATACTTATCCCACATATGTTCAATTAATGTATTTACTAATTTGAATAATATCTCTGATCCTGAGTTTCGTAAGTATATTCAAAATGAGGAAAATAATAAAACAGTCTCAACAAGATGATTAAGGTCAAGGATTTCACGGACAAAGATTTCAATATTGAGCATCTCAAAACCAACCACATCAATATCAATGATCCGGAGAAGATCATGGAGAAGGAGTTCAGGTTCAAGATAAGACCAATGATCTCAAAACTATAACCAATACTTTGAGTACTTTGAGGAACGGAAACAATCTTTACTTTTTTATTTTATTTATGTTTTTCATTTACTATCTATGTTATGTTTGTTAAGGTTGAATTACACACACACACATATATATGAGTTTGTTATTTAATAAAATCATTTTGTATTAATTATTTTATTTTGTTAAATCATCAAAACCATAAAATATACAACAAAAGAGTGTTTTGTATAGTTTTTAAATTACTTCCATAACAAATGAATAAAAGTAATGTTTTCTTTTATTATTGAAAAGGGGATAAAAAAGAATATATATATATATATATATATATATATATATATATATATATATATATATATATATATATATATATATATATATTATGTATATAGATTAGAGGTGATGAACAGTTTCACACCAATTTGTTAGGACACTGTAGTGCTACATCAAAATGCCGACAAGTATTGAGGTCTATTAGAGGAATATTGGTCTGTAAAACACAAATTTGCAGGTCCGTTGTGGTTGCTCTTATGTGGAAAAGGGAATGCAAGGAGGCAAAAAGAGAGCCAAAAGAGAGGCATATCTTAATTTGAGGGTTCTTAAAATTTCGTCCAATTTTATGTGTGGGAGAATCGTCAGTACGCATTCGTTAATCGTTATATCATCCTAAAATATGGTGTGTAGCTTCAAGACTAATAGTTATTTAATATGAATGAGGGAGATCGTCAGTGGAGTCTTCGATAGAGTTTTGTAAAGGCATATGCTCACATAATAGGTATTATTTATCAGGAAACTCTACTTGTTCATTCTTCCTTCAGGGGTTGTTTAGTCATTGACTTTTGGCCGGTGATTTGTATCTAGTTTGTCCTAGAAAATAACTCTTGTATTCTCTAATTTGTTGTTATTGGATTTGTTCATGGACTTGGTCTTGTGATAGGGAAATAAATGCACCAAAAACGTTCGTCGAGTTTGAGGGATGTCATGGTACACTCGTACGTGTCGATATGGCTGTCCGGGTCTATGATACCGTTGGAGGCTTTAAGGTTAGGTAGCTTTACAGTGTTGGGTATCTCGTAGTCTAGGAGTTCTTTCACAAATAGTGAGGTGACGCTTCGCTTGAGGCAGTCTTGGTTTGGGGTTTGTTGGATATAGTGGTAAGTGGGTTGTTGCATTGCTAAGTATGGCTGTATCAATATATTGTTGTACACCGTCAGATTTGTTTGTGTTGGGCCATAGACGTTTTGTGGTTGGAACGGAATGGTGAGTTGTTAAGTTATCGAGGGTTGTTGGTATTGTTGTAATGACGACGACAACATAGTACCCGCCGTAAACGTCGGATAAGTTGACGTTTGGGGCGCTGCGTGTGGGCCGTTGGTCGCACTGTTTATATGGAGTGTCAGTGTTTGAAATAGTGGTGGATATCAACTCACGGTTTGGGATGTTATTAGCGGTGTTATTTGCACAATCTGTTGTGAACCGTTGATTGTTTGGAAGATTGGCAGTAATGGGGTTTGGGGGAATATATTTTGTCCACCGGCAGTATGGGAGACCAGTGGTGTCGTGCTACTGAGGATGGGTGTTAGGTGTTGGTTGTAGGCTGTGTTTTGGGTTTGTATCGTCGTGGCCTGTGAATGACAGTTTTGGGCGGCCGGATAGAGATGCATCACCGATGGCTGTGACGACTTGCTCCGCTGGCGTCATGGGGGTGATAGATATCTTCAACGATATCATTGGTCGTATTGGGCTGTTCATTTGATCTAAGGGTTCACTGACGATTTTGTTAGCCATTTTGGGGGTGAAATGGAATGTGGCTTTGTGAATTGCTTGTCATAAAAACGACGACACCAAATAATGCGACATATTTGGCTCCGATCACCAGCTTTGAGGATGCACTCCTGCGTCGGAGAGAATCTGCAAAGTCACAGCAAGTAAGGTCGCCAACCGTTCTCCGGGAGGAGGTCCTAGGAAAACGCTCTGACAGTCAAGTCGGTGAGGAGTATCAGGACGAGAGTGGTGAGAACTAGGAGAGATCACTTACTTCTCAAAGCGGGATAGAGATCCTTTTATATTGATGATCCTCGGTGGTCTGTACGAGAGATAAGGACTATTGTTCTGATAGGATCTGTTATTCTGATTGGTTAATCGTGTCCCTTGTTGTGTCGGTGACAACTATTGGCTTAGACGATAATGCTCTGAGAAAACTCTTTGTCGCCTAGAGTCGTTATGTTTGTTGTGTAGCGGAGAGTGCCCTTGGCAGGCCGGGCCTTTCGTGTGGACGTCCCACCCTGAAGGGACACCCGGGGGTTGGAGCCCTGTTGGGGCGGCCATGCTGGGCTTGGCCAAGCCAACTGAAGAGTCCTCCAACCCGGGGGCTCTAATCTTAGCCTGCGCTAGGGGGCACGTCATTAATCGACAATCACGATTAATGCATGCACCAATTTTAATCGAGCAACTTGCATGATACAAGAAAGTCTCTTATATGATATTGTATTTTTCTAGGATCATCCTTGATATTTTAGATAATAAAGAAACAAAAAACCATCTCAAGATCATCATGTGAAGCTGAATACAAAATCTTAGCTTCTACGGTGTGTGAGCTCTTATGGATTAGTTACATTCTTAGAGATTTGAAAATTAAAATTAAAATTCCAGTCACCTTATGGTGTGATAATAAAGCTCATATCCACATCACTGAAAATCCCATATTTGATGAAAGAACCAAACACCTTATATTAGTTGCCATCTAGTCTATGATCAATATAAGCTTGGATTGTCAGTACCAAAGCATATTCTGATATTCCCATAAATAAACAAGTATCAAAAATATTTGCAAAAGATAATGGAATCCTCAGTTTCAAAATCTTATTTCTAAGTTAAACCTTGATGATATTCATCAAAGTTCAACTTGAGGGGAGGATGTCGATATTTAACACATGTCTTATTTTGAGATTACTTAGCTATTTGTTAGTCTATTAGTTTGTTTACTTAGCCATAGTTAGTCCGTGTGTAGCTATAGAGAGATTTCCACAATGTAACTATCACATGATCACTAACAATCTTCTCACATTCCCATTTTCTCTTTCTTCTTTATACTTAAAAACTACCAATCTTTTTGGATGTGTCAGGGTGATGTGGAGGAGATTGATGGTATAGCTCATGTTTTCATTGATAGTTGGGAGAAAGACAGATGAGTTTAAAAGAGGTCCAACTTGTAGGATCGGTCCATTGAATTTCAATGCCTAATGCGAGATACTAAATGAATGCCCTTATATGTAAAAGAAATATAGCAAAAATGAAATACAAATTTTTAATCAAACTCAATCATGGTTATACAAACTAAAACATACAAAAACTGATGCCTACGTACTTTTTTTTCTGAAATAAAAACAAGTTTTATTTTATAATAATCAAGACTTTGTAGAAAGTGACTTTCGATACTCAAATTGTTAATCTGTTTATCTTTCTTGACTCATGGTACTTCGAAGATATGATTTCAATAAATTCAATTTCGAAAAATTTCTTTAGGCGGTAGCTACTATAACCATTAGTATGGACAAAACTTTATGTGCTACCAACACATTTGGAAACAGGACCGTAAGGAATTTGAAGACCTACAATATATCGTCGGAAAATTACTCCGTTTAGGTCCTCATTGTTAGTTTTTCTCCAATTTTAGTTTATTTCTTTATTTTCTTTTACTATGTTGTTATGGTAGTATATTTGTTTTTCGTACTTTTATTTTCTCTTATTTAGTTAGGAGGTAAATCATGAAAACTTCATGTCAATTTAAATGTTAATAAATTTGCTCTTGTAAAATGTAGCTTCATTCTTTATAAAAGGTTTTTGGTAAGCCTTTAAGGGCATCTTGACTTCAATAAACCATTCCCTGTGGATAGTTCTTGTTCTTTGCTTTTGTTACCTGTCACATGTTTTGAACCTAATACCTTCTATGTGAAGTTTCAGATCTCAACCATTAGACTTTTATCGAGGAGACGATATATCATCTATGAGAATGACATTCTTGAGGTTATTTAAAGAGATCTATATAAAGTTAATTAAATCTTAATATAACTAATGATCGTGTTACCCTTAACCAGTTAAAAATAGCCTTTAGTTACATATGTTATCTTTAAAACGATCAGACATCCGCAATCCCAATCCCACCTTATGTAATGTACGGACGGGTATAAATATTAGCCTCAACCCCACTTTATTAATTAACCAATTTCCATCTCTAGTTGTCTCAATACCCCATTCCATTTCCCCCTTAAATGAACACAGCTGCCGCGAGACGTTCACTCATTGACCAATTATTAGTTGACATTTGACAATACCAAAAGACCAAAAGACTAGCGCCAACCCTCAAAGACCTACGACTTTTTGCATTATTTTTCCTATTACTTTCCAAAATTTTCTTACGTGTAGATTGTTAACTTATGTATGAAACTATGAAATAAATACTTATGTATATAGATAGAGAGAGAGAAACTCAGAAGCTATATTAAAATTCCTAATACCCCCTTTGAAATATCATGGTATACAAAATCACTTACCTAACCAATTTATAACTACTACCTAACTAGGCATTAATTTTTCTAGAATCAGCGTCTGAATTTTCACTCTTTAATCGTCCAAAAAGTCACCAAAAAAATGTTGGGGAGCATAGTAACAAAAATTGTGTTAATATTGACAAAATTTTAATTCCTACAATACCGTCTAGCTTTTCCATCTTATTAATTAGCATTTTCAACGAAAATTAACGAGGAAGAAAGAAGTCGTTGCTAAATGATTTATACTAAGTCTTATACAGAAGACTATTCCTTTTACAATTCATTTCATATACATAACAACAAGAACACAACTTCAAAACAATAAAAAATCTGAGTAATTGTTTCTTTATTTGGTTGGTGTGCTTAGCTATCGGTTTCTAATTTCCAACTAGGAGCTCATTTTGTCAAATATTTAAAAGGATGATTTAATTTATTAACAAGTTATGATTATGAATTGTACGTGTTATTTCTTCAAGAGAAAAAATACATGTTCACAAATGAGAATTATTTTTGGGTTAATAATTTATTTATTTACATATTTTATAATTTTAAGCAAAAGAAAATATATTTCTGTCGGTATCAAAATATGCAGACATGATTCCATAAATAACTCATTATGACCCTATTTTTACCATTCACAAACTTCCACCTACTTTGTCATCAATCTAGAACAAATCTTGGAACAAAAATGGCGACACCGGGAGCATACCAAGAACACCTCCCGGCAGTTCCCGATTGGCTCAACAAAGGCGACAACGCATGGCAAATGACAGCATCTGCCCTCGTCGGACTCCAAAGCATGCCGGGGCTCGTCATCCTCTACGCCTCCGTCGTCAAAAAGAAATGGGCGGTCAACTCCGCCTTCATGGCCCTTTACGCCTTCGCCGCCGTCCTCATTTGCTGGGTCTTACTTTGCTACCGGATGGCTTTCGGCGATGAACTCCTTCCTTTCTGGGGGAAGGGTGCACCGGCGTTGGGTCAGAAGTATCTCGCCCGTCAAGCCGTCCTGCCTGAGACCATTCACTATTACAGCGACGGCAGAGTTGAATCTCCGGCGACCAGGCCGTTTTATCCGATGGCTACGATGGTGTATTTTCAGTTCACTTTTGCTGCTATTACGATGATTCTGCTGGCTGGATCTGTGCTTGGGAGGATGAATATCAGGGCTTGGATGGCTTTCGTTCCTCTGTGGTTGGTGTTTTCATACACCGTCGGAGCATTTAGTCTGTGGGGTGGTGGTTTTCTGTATCATTGGGGTGTTATTGACTACTCCGGCGGCTATGTTATTCATCTGTCATCAGGGATCGCCGGTTTCACTGCTGCCTACTGGGTATGTACACGTTTACTGTCTATCATTAATTTCATTATTTAAAATAGATAATACATATTGTATTTATTCATAAATATAATTTTAATAACAGGAGATATGAAATTTGATGAAATGAACTTTTAAATAGTTTAAAAATACGAAACACGGATTATGAATTACATATACTATACTTTTTAAAATAAAAAATTGAGTAAGAATTTAAGAATATGACTTCGCCTTACTTACCTTGCAAGACTTTTTACATGAGTTGGTGAAAGATTTTTTTTAACTTTCTTTTTGATCGTGTTTTGAAGGAAAAAACTGTTTATTTATCCCTTAGACATATTAAATAAATAAATAAGTTGTTGGTTATAATATGATTATTATAACCAAAGTGCGAACATGTTAACCACCGATGAAATTAATAAATACACGATAATATAATATGATTATTAATGATATTTTGATGACAACATTGTTTTACCAAGTATCATGTATAAATATATAAATAAAAAAAGTCTATACAAATGTATAATATTAATTTTATAAAATGACCAAATATTTATTTTTGTGTGAGATTTTATTTTATTTTTTCATTTTTAATAACAAAGTTGTTTTTAAATAAGATGTGTGATAATTTAAAATTAAGATATTTAATATTTTATCTTTTTAATTAGCTGATCAATATAGTTTGCTTCCATGCAAATGATATAACGTGGTACATTTTGTAACAAATATGAAATATAATTTGTATAAATGAAGTATTATAATATAGAGTGTTATTTACTTGATATTAAATCATAAATTAATAATCGTATATTTTATCTAAAAAACAATTTTATAACAAGCTAAAATATACACAATACTATAGAGATGTAAAAGGAAAACAAAAAGGGTTGTAAACGCGGAGACTTTTTAGATAGATATATAGTCAAATTTTTATATGTATTGTCGACCATACATTCACATGATATTCCATATATGATACCAATTATTTAAAGACTTCATTTTCTTTTGATCAAGTGGTTGCTTCGATAGATACTATAGGGTCATAAACTGATGAAGAGTTGACGAGCCAACTCTCTGCAAATCCAACACCATTTTGAATCAAATATGTTATGCTTATATTTACAAAACTTATTAAAAAGAGTATGTAGCTTATATAAATTAACAATAATAATACGCCTACCAACCTTTTTCACAAGTCAAGCTTACATGGTTTTTGTTTCACATTATCTTTTTGAAAAGAATTAAAGAATCATAATGGAATTGAATTTAATCAAATCATGTATTCAACTTTTCTATAACCTTATGTTCATTTATATATTGATACATCTTTCGAGTTGGAGCGCAAATAGTGAGAGTCCGTCTAAAGTACTTCTGACATCTTATTTCAGCAGAGCTGGTCCTGAAAAATGAAATATTATTAAAGGCCCAGAACGAACAAGAAAAAAATGACCCTTATCTTTATTACAATTTTGTATTTTTAAATAAAAATATATAATGAAAAAAATTGGACCATGTTCGGCTACCCACTTTGCCCCTCCTCTAAGCCCCCATGTATTTCAGTAAGGAAGTAGGAACCAATATCTATTTAAAAGTTAAAATTAACTTCTTAGAATAAAATAAAAATAAATTTGTATTTAATAATATAATCATTATAGTTTAATAAAAAAATGATCAATAGGATATGTAGTTTCATTCCATCACGTTTATCACAATCAAATTAATAAAATTCCCTTTATTTGACAATTGAGATGCCTTATTGATAGTGAGTTGATTAGTATACAACATATTTTTTGTAATATATAACAATATAATGTTTTTTTTTAATTATATAGCCCTACAAACCATAAATTATGTATGATAAAAAAAACTATTATACAGAACAAAACATAAATTATTGATAACGTTTAAACAGTCAAAAAAAAAAAATAGTAACTACTAAAGAAACATATAAACTATCTCAAAATCCATTTATATTTATGATTTCTTGAATTATTTTTAAATTAAATTACTATTCAAATTAACCGTATATAATATTTTTGGCATTGAAGGTTGGACCAAGGTTAAAAAGTGATAGGGAAAGGTTCCCTCCAAACAACGTATTGCTGATGCTCGCCGGAGCCGGATTACTATGGATGGGGTGGTCTGGTTTCAACGGCGGAGCACCATACGCAGCTAACGTTCCTGCTTCGGTGGCGGTGTTAAACACAAACATATCCGCCGCCACAAGTCTTCTGGTTTGGACGACTCTCGATGTGGTTTTCTTTGGAAAACCATCGGTGATTGGGGCTGTTCAGGGTATGATGACAGGCCTAGCCTGCATTACTCCGGGAGCAGGGGTGGTGCAATCATGGGCGGCGATAGTCATGGGGATACTTTCCGGCAGCATTCCATGGTTTACGATGATGATCCTTCACAAAAAATCAATTTTGCTTCAAAAGGTAAAGACTCACTTCTAGAAACTTTTTAGTTTGTAAATTCTCATACGACATTGAAAATACTTTCTAAACTGAAAAGGTATTTAAGAATAATACGTCACATTAGATGGGTCCCATAAGAATAAAGAATATTATTATCTTCTTATTTGTATGCTGTTTCTTATTACCGTACATACATATTTGTTTATTAAGGATATTTAACTGAATTATAATCGTGTATTAATGTTATATAACTACGAGATTTTGAATTCTAAACTACTAGACTGTTTTTTGTTATTAAACCAAACTACAACACATTTTTTATTTTAATAGTTATCATTTGAATAAATATAATAGGTAATCAAATTTTGTTTGAATGTAGGTCAAATAATTTATAAAATATGAACAAATAATAAAATACTTCGAATGATAAGATAACAAAATGTGTGATTCTAAAATAAATTGTTTGTTTAAATTGAAAGAAATTGATTAATTAATATATTAAAAAAATATTAATATACTTGATAAAGGAGGAATTCACTATTAAGATTGAAATGTAATTTGATCTATTTAAAAAATTATTGTCTCAATTCTATAATCAACACGGCTCAACAGATAAATTATTTCCTTTCTTATGAATTTAAGTTTTGAGTGGGATTGATCATGTCATAATTTTCAGTCTTATTATTTTTTATTCAAAAGAAATATAGTTATCACGGTGGTATTTATAATATACTTCTTTCTTATTACACATAACATATATAATAAACTAGTTGTGAGATCCGTATATTATACGGGTTAATTAAAACAAAATGTTAATATAAACGATTAAATGAAAATTTTATTTGAATTGAAATTCAAAATAACTGAAAATTATGAGAAAAAAAACATGAAAAAATAAATAAATTAAAATTATGTGTTTAGTTATCAAATTTGTGTACTAAATGGGTAAATTATAACAAAATATTAAACACAAAGGTTTAAACTGTAAATTTATTTGAAATTAAAATTAAAATTTAGAATTTGAAATTTGAAATAAATAGTCATTATTGTAGGTTTAATTTATGGAAACTAAATTAATGATATATTGGAAATGA
Source organism: Lactuca sativa (assembly GCF_002870075.4). NCBI lineage: Eukaryota > Viridiplantae > Streptophyta > Magnoliopsida > Asterales > Asteraceae > Lactuca > Lactuca sativa. The sequence continues at coordinate 312,204,676 of NC_056627.2, read as the reverse complement.
AAAATGAAGTAAATGACAAGTGGAAAATAAATATATATCTCAAAATTATGACAAAATGACATGTGGTCAATTGAATGGGAGAATGACAAGTGGTAAAATCATTCTTATTTATTATGGTAGATATTATTTAATAGATTACTCATAATTACAAATACTAAATAGCATTTAGTTTACATAACATATCAATCGATTTGAACAATTTTAAACATATCGATTGAATAGATAGTCATCATATATTGTAGTTCTAGAAAAAGAAATGGTAGTAATACATGTATAGATAGCAACATATATATGAACGTGGTTTAGACTTTAGCGGTGTTTCACACAGTATGAAACACTTGACCTAAGTTTTAAAATTGACTCAACGTGATCAAAAAAAGATATGCTACATGCATATTAAATATATTAATTAGCTACAGAATAAGAACATAATTTTGGATTTTCCATAAAATACATATATAACGTGTACATGTCTAAATGTTATAGGTGGATGACACCCTAGGTGTGTTTCACACACATGCAGTAGCAGGTCTCTTGGGTGGTCTATTGACCGGTCTACTTGCTGAGCCGACCCTATGCAACATGGTTTTACCGGTTACCGGTTCAAGAGGTGCATTTTATGGTAAAAACGGTGGCAAACAATTCCTAAAACAACTAGTTGCAGCCTTATTTGTGATCGGATGGAACCTCGTATCCACAACAATTATTCTTCTATTTATCAGAATTTTCATGCCATTAAGGATGCCTGAAAACGAGTTGATGATCGGTGATGATGCTGTTCATGGAGAAGAAGCGTATGCATTGTGGGGTGATGGTGAAAAATATGATCCAAATAGACATGGCTCTATTTTTGGAGCAGCTGAGCTAACGCCAAATGATCATAATTATAACCATACCACAGCTAGAGGCGTTACCATTAATTTGTAGATTCATCATTCATTGTTTGTTCAGTTCCCACATAATTAATAGCCTTCAAATTCATATTTAATACGAGTGTCTATGTGGACACATTTGATTTACCACCACATATTGTGAGAAACATATTCCCATCAATGTTGTTGTGTATATACTATATAGTGATGGCTTAAATATGACAGTAGGGTGTGCATTAAAACTTAAAAGTTGTTTACATGTTGAAGAGTGTACGATTATTGTTTTCTTTTTGCAATAGAAAACTGTTTTTCCATTATGACTTTACAATATTTTATAATCAGGCGAATATCCGTGTGTTAATATGAAAAATATGTTAGTTGAAATGACTACATCGTTGTCATTAAACATGACATAGTGATTCTTATACTAAATTACCTTAAAACATTGTGGATATTTTCATCATATGATAAAATAAAATATATTAAAATCATGTCATCTTAGTGGTCCTATTATAGTTGTATATGAAAAAAGAATAAGTTTATTATTTGTTAACTATTATTATGGTTAACAAATTTATATGGATGTCTTTTACAACTATATGATAATAATATTATCGATGTTGGAGTTATGTGTGAATAAATTATATATATATATATATATATATATATATATATATATATATATATATATATATATATATATATATATATATATATATATATATATATATATATAAGGTTAGGTTCATGTGAGACGGCTTAATTTTATGAGACCGTGAGACGAATTTTTTTATTTTTTTTATTTTGCATTTTAAAATTATTTTTAGAATATGTATAGTGTAATATTCTATTTAGAATATTTCACGTATTTTTCAAAAAAATAGGATTTTTTTTAATTTTTTTTTTAGTTAATTCAATTTCTGAAAATAATATTTAAATTTTTTTTTTAGATTTTTCCATTTATTTTGCATTTTAAAATTATTTTTTAGAATATGTCAGTGTAATATTCTATTTAAAATATTTCACGTATTTTTCAAAAAAAAAAACGGAATTCTTTTTAATTTTTAATTTTTAATTTTTTTAGTTAATTCAAGTTCCGAAAATAATATTTAAGTTTTTTTTTTTGGATTTTTCCATTTATTTTGCATTTTAAAATTATTTTTAGATTTGGTCTCACGGTCTCACAAAATTAGAATGGTCTAAAATGAACCTGAACTATATATATATATATATATATATATATATATATATATATATATATATATATATATATATATATATATATATATTAATTGGATCTTACTTTTAACTAGTGTATCGTTAATTAATAAAAAATAACCTAATTAAATAACGCTAAAACTTAAAGAACACACTACATTAATAAATAAGTAAATAAAACTAATTTTATGAATTTCATTAGGTATAATTCTAACTTAAAATATATTCCAGCGCTCATTTATTTGAAAGTATTATTCATAACGTTTATCACTAAATCTACTTTAAAAATATATATTAACTAATATCTTAATTAAATAACAACAACTAAGTAAAAGTTCAAAACTATAAATTAAAAGTAAAACCAAAAGCAATTAAAAAACTAAAATCATATATAATATGACAAAATTGTAAAAATGGTCCCTATGGTATGTATTTTTTTGGGGTTTTGGTCCAAACCACGAGTTTTTTGGGTTGGTGGTCCATTTGACTATGTTTGCATGTAGTTTTGGTCCCTCGGAAAACTGAAAAGACTAAAATGCCCTTTCTAATATATTTTATACATTTTTTCTATTTAATTTAAAAGAAAAAGAAAAAAATAACTAATTTGGGCCCACCTCCTTCCCTCCCTCCCTCTCTCTCTCTCTCTCTCTCTCTCTCTCTCTCTCTCTCTCTCTCTCTCTCTCTCTCTCTCTCTCTCTCTCTCTCTCTCTCTCTCGTTGAAAGTCAATGACTAAAAAAAGAAACTGCAAATTTTCTTTTTCCTTCCTGATCAAACTTCTTAAACCCATTCACCACCTTCACCTCCATGTTTAGACCCACCAAAATTTCTTTTCCCACCTGCATTCTCATCATTAACACCACCACTACATCATCACCCCTGCACCACCATTACCCCGCCATAGACCCACCACCGGTGACCTTTGACCACCGTGAACCACCCTCAATCACCCACCCTTCACGTTCTTTTTTTTCTTCTTCTGTTCCTTTCCTTCTTACACTGTCAAGCACAACCACCACTAAGAAGGGGTGGTGATGTTGTTGTAGTTGTGCCATCGAGAACCACCAGGAACCGCCACCAGCCTCCACCATTTATTTTTCCCCTGGGCTACCAACGCAAACCACCATCACCCACTACAATCGTTGCTGTCGGAAACACCTTCACCGACCTCGTTCTCATCCCCAAACCGTAGAGCAAGAGCAAGAACGAAACAACAGGAGGTCGCCGGAGCTCCATTACCAGCCTGCAACGCTAGCCCACTTTACCGTCACCACCCGCTCCCACCTTGGTCGCTGCCACTGTGAGGACTCCAACCATCGCCAACCACTGATACGATTGACAAAACAAAATCATAAAAGAATGGTGGTGCAAGGGAATTTACAGTGAAATTAGAGGCAGTAGGAGGTGGTCGGGCTCAACAGCAACAAGGTGACAATGGCTGGTGATGTGATGATGGAAGGAGGCGACAGCCTCCTGCTGCCAGTTTCTGTTGCTTTCTGATGAAGACGAAGATAAAGGGGGATGGAGGGGCCTCACAAGTAGCAACATAACAACAATGGAGGGTGGTGGAGGGGCTGTTTTTGGTGGTGGCAGTGGATGGCGACGAGGTGGGAAAGGGGTTCTGAGGGTGGCTTTTCCTTCAGTTCTTCTTCTTGTTTTCGAGATGGAATCGAAGAGGGAGGGTTAGGCTGGTGGTGATGTGTTGTGTGTGTGTGTGTTACTGAGAGTGTGTGTGTGTGTGTGTGAGAGAGAGAGAGAGAATGAGAGAGAGAGAGAGAAGAGGGCCCACTTTTATATTTATTAATAATACATAATCACATAATAACATACATTGGGCCTTGCCCACTACATCGGGCCCCGCTCGGCATCGAACCGAAGTCCGGTATATATGTAACATAGCAACAGGCATATAACACATAAACATATAAACATTCCTCGGGCTTGCCTCGGCATCGGACCGGAGTCCGGAACACATAACACATAACATATAAGCTAGACGCTCGGGCTTGCCCCGGCATCGGACCAAAGTCCGCAACACATAAACAAACACATGCAAGAATCACGAAGACATCAAGCATACAAACATTTCTCGGGCTTGCCCCGGCATCGCTAACATACATAAATGGGTCGGCCTTGGTGCCTTAGACCCGTTCCTACTGGAAGAGGACTCACCTCGCAAAGCTGACTGCTGAAATCTCGAGTGAGGAATCTCTAACGGTTGCTCCCCCGACTTGTAACGTCCCAAAAATACGACCCAAAAATTTCATTTTTCAATATAACCAAAAACCATAATCTGAGTTTCATATCATAAAAACCATACGTGATGTATCCCAAACATAATAAAAACAACACTGTGCGGAAACTGTATCATATCCATGTCATATAAAAATCAAAAACTAAATCAACTCCCAGGATAGAAGCTGAAGCGGTGGTGTGTGCGATGCCATCATCCCGAGCTCTTCCCTCTGCTAGCGGAAGTACCTGAAACCAAAACTAAAACTGTAAGCACGAAGCTTAGTGAGCTCCCCCAAACTACCACATACCATACAATACACATAAGCACATACTGGGCCTTGCCCACTGCATCAGACCGAAGTCTGGAACTAGCTGCATCGGACCGAAGTCCGGAACTGACTGGGACCTTGTCCCCTGCATCGGACCAGATTCCGGAAATAACTGCATCAGACCAAGGTCCGGAACTAACTGCATCTGACCGAAGTCCGGAACTAACTGCATCGGACCGAAGTCCGGAACTAACTGCATCGGACCGAAGTCCGAAACTGACTGGGACCTTGTCCCCTGCATCGGACCAGAGTCCGGAAATAACTGCATCGGACCAAGGTCCGGAACTAACTGCATCGGACCGAAGTCCGGAACTAACTGCATCGGACCGAAGTCCGGAACTGACTGATCATGGCATAGCATAAAACATAACAACTATTATAACCACATAAACTGCATACTGCATCGGAACAGAGTCCGGAACACATAACACAAACATGCTTGAATCACAAAGACATCAAGCACTCTAGCTACTGCATCAGACCAAAGTCCGGAACTACTGATAATTAAACGGGCCGGCATTGTGGCCGTAGACCCGTTCCTACTGAAGGGAAACTCACCTCGTGAACTGGCTGCTGAGTGAATAACTCTGAGGGCTAACTGCTGCTGCTCCGGTATCTCCCCGGCTGCAAGTCCATAAATACACTCAATCAAATACTAAACACTGCACTGGGTAAAAATGGCTCTTTTACCCTTGGTCAAAGTCAACTGTTGGTCAGGGTCAACTCTCAGACAAAGTCAACCCACAGTTGACCTGACTCGCCGAGTTGGGCCGCCAACTCGCCGAGTCCTTATTCTCACTCCTCGACTCTACTCGCTGCTACTCGTCGAGTATGGCATCGACTCGACGAGTACTCTCCCGATCCAAGAATTCAGACAATCTTCATCCGACTCGCCGAGTCCTATGAACAACTCGACGAGTTGTTCTTGAGCTTAAGAAGATTGCCTTGGACTCGCCGAGTTGTATGAACAACTCGCCGAGTCCCTCCATTACTGAGTCTACCCTCAAACTCACTGAGTCCACTCCACTACTCACTGGTCCCACTCGACACCGCTCAAAAGGAAGAAATCGGGGACTCGCGACTAGACTCGCCGAGTCGTTCTTCCGACTCGCCGAGTCACCGCCATGCAACTATTCTATACTCGATTATGTTCGAATCCAATACATACAAATGATAGATCTGAGTCCAATAAGCTGATTTACCACGTAAATTTTCCAACTTTACGTGTACAAACGCATGAACAAGGGAATAAAGGCTAAAAAATGCTTAAAAGGGGTAGATCTAGGGTTAATATGCAAAATAGCTCCATAAAGGCAATAGATCTGGGCTCTACAACTCCTAAATGAACAGATCTAAGGTTATCTCGGCATAAGAGAGCTTCCATATCAACATAAAGCTTTGAGAAAGGCATTAACAAGATCTAGAAAGAGTTTTAAGGCATAAAAGAGAGGGAAAACTGAAGAATACCTCAAAGAGCTCTTGCTTTCCCTTGAATCTCTGCTCTGAAATCCTTCTCCTTGCTCCTTTCTTCTTCTCCTTCTTCAAGCCTTCACCATAGCACACAAAATCACTTAGAATCACTCAAGAACGAATTAGGGTTTTCTCACAGCTTTTGAGGGTGAAGGAGGCGAGATTGGGGGCTATAAGGTGGCTTAAATAGTGGGCAACCCGGGGATTTAGGGTTTCTCCCAGACGGACAGACTCGCCGAGTCCGGAATATGGACTCGCCGAGTCGCCAGCTAACACGTGCTCGAAATCCCGACCCTACTCGGCGAGTCAGGCTATGAACTCGCCGAGTCCCTCTTGCAAAACTTCAAAATAAATACTAAGGAATTATCATACCGGAGACGGGTCGTTACACGACTCCCCGACTATTATTACCATAACAACACTTAGTCAAAACCTGATAATTCCTCTTAATGTAAAATGACCATTTTACCCCTATTCAAAGTCAATGCTTTGGTCAAATTCAACCTTCTGGTTGACCCAACTCGTCGATTTGCTCCATCAAATCGTCAATTCCTAGAACCTGAAATTGCGATCTAACTCGTCGGGTCACCCCAACTCGTTGAGTTCCCAAGCTACTCATAGTCGCGCTCTACCAAATCAACTCGTCGAGTCCCTTCACTGACTCGTCAAGTTCTAGCTTAAGCTAGAACATAACCAACCAACTCAACTCATCGAGTCCCTCTATGGACTCGTCGAGTTCCTCTGTCTGATTGAGCCATCTCAATGGATTAAGCTCTTACCTTTCAGATCCAAACTCCATACTTCATATACACACTGGGAATACACTTTTAAGGGTAAAGTTTCCAAATTTACCCGCTATTAGTCCTTCTTAAATGGTTTAGTTCAAACCCTAACTCTCTAGGACATAGATCTTGGTCCACAAGCCATAATACTCTAAACCAAAGCACATTATATTAGATCTAGGCCTTGGATGTCAGTTGGGCACGTAAAGTTCCTAGCTTTCCTTCCATGCATGGCCTTTTAGGGGTAAAAAGGCCATAATAATGTTGTTAAGATTGCATGGGGGCTTCCATGGTCATAAAGTTTGCACCTTTATTCCATGGAAACCCTTCTAGATCCCAAATCTGAAATGTAAGTCACTTGGGACGTCCAACTCCCGAGGACCAAGGTTCTTGAACCAAAACCCTCATAAAATGAACGTAAGTAGATCTAATGAATGAATGATCAAGTTAGAGACTTGATTACCAGAAAGTGATGAGGTTGGAAGGAAATCCTTGGATCTATAATCTTATCCCTGAACCTTCTAGCTCCTTCTTCTTCTTCTAGCTTCAAGAACACACAAAATCACTCAAGAATGGCTCACACACTCACAAAATGCACTAAGGTTTCGTGGATCAGGGTTTAGGACTTGGAGGCTGGAAATGAGGCCAAAAGGTGGGATTAAGATGCTTAAATAGGGTGCAAAACCCTGAAATTAGAGTTTCATTCTGGAAGACTTACTCGCCGATTCGAGGTCTCTCGATGTAACACCTTAAAAATTCAAACCAATTTAAATTTTTCAAAAACAACCCAATTTCATTAATTCATTACAAAAAGGTTTTCAATACTTTTATTATCAGAGTATTTTTCCCAGAACCATATCATAAAACATAAAACACGAGGAGCGGTACGATCACGCCTTTGCCTTGCCATGGTCTCCTGAAGTACCGGAAACATTAAACCATAACTGTAAGCCCGAAAGCTTAGTGAATTACCCCCAAAATACTACATACAACACATACGCCTTTCCAAGCCATAACAACACATACGCCCTTCGAGGCCATAACATCACATACGCCCTTCCAGGCCATGACTCCATGGGATCTTCCAATTCGAATGTCTCAAGGGATTTCCATCCCATATCTCTGTTCACCTTCCGGTCCATACTCTGTAGACCTTCCGGTCCATATCATACATGACATACAAAGCACATAGATATCATATAACCGCATATAACATGATGACCTTCCGGTCCATAACATACTGCTCATAACGTTACTTAACACATACAGCTCTCATAACATCTATCAACATATATCTCATACCCTTATAGCATATAAGACCTTCCGGTCACACATATACCATCCTAACTACCAGGATGCAAACATAGCAAAGAAATAACATAACAACAATACCCGGATTTCCATCCGATGGAGGGCCGGCCTTGGTGCCGTAGACCCTGTCAGTATAGTGAGGATAACTCACCTGTAACTGCTGACTGAAGAATGAGATCACGCTGCTCCGACCACTAGCACGATCTCCGCCACTGATCATTACCAAAAACCAAATCAATAAATACCAATAATTACCAAAATACCCCTGGAAGTCAACTGGTCAACCCTTGGTCAAAGTCCAAGTCCTCAGTCAAAGTCAACCTTCCTGGTTGACCCTACTCGCCGAGTCAACCCGTTGACTCGTCGAGTTCCCATACTCAAAACTCTCATATCACGACTCAACTCACCGAGTCACCCCATGACTCGCCGAGTCCAACAAACTCTGAGTCCCTTCATGCTCAACTCACCGATTCACAACTAAACCAGAAAAGGTTAGGACTCCTCGACCAGACTCGCCGAGTACAAGAACAGACTCGTCGAGTTGTTCTTCCAACTCATCGATTTCCTGCCTATCTTCATCCAACTCGTTGAGCACACCTGTGTGACTCGCCGAGTTACTACGCAATTCATGCCAAATCTCTAGTCCGACTCGTCGAGTCATCTCCCAGACTCGCCGAGTCCCTACGTAATACCTTCATTCAGACGATCACAGGCCAAACCATTGCTTTGAATACATAGATCTGGACTCCTAGGGCCAGATCCACACGTAAAGTTTTCAACTTTACGTACATGAAAGGCTCAACAAGCTCTACTCAAGATAAAGTGAAGGTTTAAGGCAATGACACTCTCAATCAAGCCCCAAAGCTATCACTTTCCAGATTCATGATTCAGGACCAGACTAGATCTGTAGTAGCAACCACATATCTGAATCCAATATTCGAAAGGAGGCTCATATATGGCAATTTGGCCCTAAAACTTCATTCATGAACCATCTAAACACAACAAAGTCAAGGCAACAACTTTTTACCTTTAATCTGATGCCAACAAGAAAGGAAATCAGATCCACTTCGCTCCTCTATGATCCCACCAGCTCTTGCTTCAAGTATCCTTCTTCTCCAAGCTCCAAAACACACTTAAATCTCTCTCACTCTCAATTTAGGGTTTGAAATCGATGGGGAAAGTTTATGGACGTCAAAAGGAGTGCTAAAGAGGCTAGGGTGGGACTTAAGGTTCCTTATATAGGGTGCAAATCCCAGGAATCAGGGCTTCTCATTCCAGCACTGACTCGCCGAGTCTAGCCGCCGACTCACCGAGTCAATTAGCACATGGCCAAATCGCGACTTGACTCGCCGAGTCTATCCATAGACTCGCCGAGTCGATCTTCCTTAATTACACCAAGAACCCTGAACTTGCACTTCTGAACTTGGGGTGTTACAATTCTCCCCCACTTAAATTAGGATTCGTCCTCGTAGCTTGCTACAGCACACAATTCCAGATAATACTCCCACAATGCACCTCCTGGTGTCAAACGACCCAGGTTCCTCCGAACACTACTATTAACCTCTATAAAGTCCAACCCTTCCCTTCCAGAGTTACGAGAGGTGATTCAAGCCGGCCACCAGCTTCTTTCTCTGGTAACAACCCTTATTAACCAAAGATCACCCGATGATACTTTCATCACTCCTAAACACAACAATCACTTGACCCTTACGAAGCTAGACATCCCCCTGTACCACCGGGTCCTGACCCGGTGCCAGGCTGCTACCCCTTCCTCGACTAGAATATCCTTTATCCAATTCACTTCTGGGACTTATCCCACTTTCCTTTCCGAATCCAACTTGTTTCTTTCCGAGCTGACTGGATGGTACATCCTTCAGCTCCCGAGCAACTCCCATGAGCTCTCCCTTACAATCACATATGCATGTTGAACCTGCTCTAACATCCTCGGGATGGAAATCCTGACACGCTGACGATACCTCTAGACATTCCTGGGATGAATTTTTACTACATACATCACCTCCTAATTACAACCATATAGAAATTCCAAGGCTCCCTCCTTGCATCCCTTCCGAACTCCTTTGGTTCTACACTTACGGAAATCCTTCCGCAACCTCATCAGACACCCAACCCGGATGTGTTTCCATACCACTAGTACAATCCCAGTGCTCAACAACCATAATTGAAATACTCTCAATCATCCATTCTCACTACTACTTTCATTTCCGTGATCCCAACACTCCCTCCTGGAGTTACCTACCTTTCCTTTCTCCTTATCCAAGGAAATCTACTTGCTAACCTTGCCACTTCAGACGAGTGCCACGGTGCTCACACTCTACTCTACACTATCCCTTGTAGAGTAATCGCTATTTTATGCATCACATATACTCTGAATCTGATCACAAGGACTATCGAAGTCCATACCCCGCCTTTCACTAGCATGATCAATACCCGGGGCCAGACCTATTGTTTGCTATTGCATGACGACATAATCACCCATCCTCCGCATACAAATCCATTAACGCATACAGAGTCTCCAGCATGACTGGATCGCCTTACCAGGCCTTCTGCCTGACTGGTACGCCTTCCGGCCTTCAGTCTCCCCGGTCCGCTCAAACTATCCATACATCATCCCGAGCTGTTCCTCCTGGGAATCTCTCCCATATATACTGTTCTAGCCCTCTAGGGGTTCCGAGATCCAACTCCATTCCATATACCCGGATCCCGGCCTAATCCTAGGCCTCATAACAACCAATCACCCTACCTAAAATCCTTCGTTTGTACTCCGCCCCATCGATCTGTCACTTACTCATACCAGCCCACACTCTTGGCCGGCTAAAACACTGTTAGATCCTGAACAACTAATCAAAATCTAACGCTTTTCGATCCCCCTAATAATTTTCCAATTCTCCCCACTTAGAGCACTGACTTCCAACCACCGGTGGCCCAACCGGCATCACTTAGACAACCTCGCTCAACATATTCCCCTTATCCATGAACTGATTTCCTCTAAAACGGGCAACCTTCACGAAATCACATCCCGTCATCGCACATCTCGAACTCTAAGGGAGTTCGATCCTCAGCTGAACACTCCTCAAATTGCAAATGCTATACCTGACATCAAGACCATACAACCAATTTCTGACCATCAGTCCCTTGGATGCTGACCACTTACACTCCTGACTACTATTATTTTCAACCAACCCATGAAACACGCAGAACGGCGAATAAAATGCAACACCACAAAATAACCAGGTAACCAGACAACAATGAAACGAAAACATACCCGCAACCACATCCGACTCTGCCCTGACCCCCTCTACTATGAGCTGAAAAACGCGCCCCTGAGCCCTCGGAGGCTCCGATCCACCATGGCCCCCGCCAGTAGTCCTCAAAGTAGCCGGTGTTGGAACCTGCACTGGCCTGGAAACTCGCTGTGGACAGTTGGCCCTCATGTGGCCAACCTGATGGCACTGATAACAAAGCCTCATATCCTGAACCGGGGTTGACTGAAGGCAATCCCTCGCATAGTGCCTCACTCTTCCGCACTTGCGGCATGCACCATCGGACCTACAAACCCCGGTATGACCCTTCCCGCACTTCTCACAAGTACGACCGCTCTAACTGTCCAACCTGGAATCAACGGTCTTGGACCGTTTCGGCGCCGGATGCGACTGCACCGGAGCCTGCCTCTGCTCTCTCAACTGTAAATCAATCTCCAACTCACGCCGCAGAGCGGCCGCCTGCAACTCCAGTAAGGTCTCGCACCTCTGCGTAGACACAAACTGCCTGATATCCCTTTTTAGCATACTCAGATATCGAAACATCTGACGCTGCTCCGAAACAAACTCAGGGAAAAACATCGCCCTCTCAGTGAACATCCTGGTGATCTCCGTCACCGAGTCCGAATCCTGCTCCAATTCCAAGAATTCCCGAGACAACCTCTCCCTTTCAACCCGTGGAACATAACAGGTAGTGAACATCTTCCAGAATTGCTCCCATGTAACCGCAGCCCGCTGCGCATCAGAATATGATCCCGTAGTCAACCTCCACCAATCCTTTTCCCCGAGCCTTAAAAGGTTTAGAGCACACCTCACCCTCTGATCCGCAGGGCATGAACACGTGAAGAAACAACCATCCACGTCCAACAACCACCTCATAGCAATGATCGGATCCTGAACTCCATCAAAAGTAGGAGGCTTCGTATTATCGAAGTCCCGATACTGAAAACCACGACCGGTTACTCCCCCTGCCACTGATACAGCCGCTGTAGCTGCCGTGGCAGCCGCCTCTGCAAGAGCTGCATAACACTAATCAAAGTACTCAATCATGGCGGTCTTGATCGACCCAAATATCTCCAGCATCTCCGCCCTGAACATAGCACCAATCTCATCATGCAGGATCTCACAAATCCTGGCATCCAACTCATCCGTACTCATCTGACCAATGACCTCGGGTGGCGCTGATCCACCCTGACCGTCCTCTCCTGGTCCCGATCCTGACCCGGATCCACCCCCGACACGCCTCGTAACCACCATACTGGAAATACACCGCCATAAAATCAGATACTTCCCCAATAACCCGGGAACCAATTCCCAACCCGACCCTATGGGTTGTGACTTCCTTGATATGTGTATAGGTCCTGTGCTTTTAGTAGTACGGCCCCATACTACTTTCCACACCTACCCATATTTATATCAAGTATTACCACAACACCCTAGCGATAAACATACACATGGCAAACACTCCATCCTCACCTCTAGCGGGTCCTCCTCATATCCTCATCTCCCGCATACTGGGGCACCAACAACGCTCTCTCCCGGAACTTGGCAGTGATCTCCGCCACAGTCTCCGTCGTCTGTCTCATGTATAAGAACTCTCTGGCCAGCTGCTGAAGCTCGACGGCCGGCGCAAACTCTGCCCTGAACCTGGTCACGAAGCCCGACCAGGTCATAGCCTCGACAGCCGAGGCTCCCAACGAGTCACCAACCGACTCCCACCAATCCCTAGCTCGGTCTCGTAAACATCCTGCTGCATATCTCACCTTTGACCCCTCGAGGCAGAAGCTGGTCAGTTGTGCGGACTTAATGTCCGCAATCCATCGTCTGGCAGCAATGGGGTCCTTCGCCCCATGGAAATCCGGCGCACCACTGCCCCTGAAGTCCTTAAAGGACAGTGTGCGAGATCCTGACTGGCCAGATGCCATGTCACTCTTGAACGCCTAGATCTCCTACTCGCTTCCAATCCTCACCAGAACATCCCGTAAGAGGATTTGGGGTTTTGGGACTACGTTACACTGCTAATTCCGCGTGCAGATACGAAGGGTTGGACCTTCAACACTTAAACCCCTCTTATTCAGTGAAAGTTCATATGACTCGCCGAGTTTGAAGAACAACTCGCCGAGTCTAAGACCATCTTCATATAACTCGCCGAGTTCCACTTTGGGACTCGCCGAGTCCCTTCGACCCACTTCCCATATAGACCAAAACTGAGACATGCAACACTTCTAACCCATAGATCTATGCTCTTAGAGCATGCTTATCACGTAAAGCTGCAAACTTTACGTGCATGCATGGCCCTATGAGCTCAAGAAGGCAAATCCAAGCTCTTTAAGGGGTTATACACTCAATAGGGACCTCAATAATCCCAACCACAGAGACTTTATACTTCTAGGATGTCCATAAGATCCTAATTTGAAGTCCTTTCAGAACTTAAAGCATAAATACATGGAATTTGAGGTTTTAGGGCTTGAAGCCACTAATTTGGGACAAAAAGGGGATCTAATGAACTAATGATCAAGGTAAGAACTTTTCTACCTGAATGGAAGCTTCTCACAGTGTAGATTCCGGATCTACCTCCCCTCCTTGCACACTTCAACCTCCTCTTCCTTCCTCTAAGCTCCAAACCTTCTCCACAAAGCCAAAATCACTCTCAAGAACAATATGGGGGCTAGGGTTTCTTTCTACAGCTCTCTGGAAGTGTTAGGGACTCTGGAGGCCAAGTTAGAGCGTTTAAATAGGGTGCAAATGCCCGGATTAGGGTTTTTGTCCAAACAGGGTCTACTCGCCGAGTCCGGGGATCGACTCGCCGAGTACAAAGTTCAAACCCCACGCCTTATCCCGCTCCTACTCGGCGAGTTGGTCCTTCAACTCGTCGAGTGCAAGGCAAAATGCATAAAATTAAAATATTAATAACAAGGAGTACGTACCAGGAACCAGGTGCTACAAATCTCCCCTACTTATTTCAGACTTCGTCCTCGAAGTCTGCTGCTCGATCCTGAAACAGCTCGGGGTAATGCTCCATCATCTCTTCCACCGGCTCCCAAGTCCACTCCGATCCTTTTCGGTGCTGCCATTGCACCTTCACGAGTTCCACCCTCTTGTTCCTTAGATCCTTCGACTTCCTGTCGAGGATCGCCACAGGTCGCTCTATGTAATTCAGGCTGTCATCGACCTGAATATCCTCCAAAGGCACCACTTCCGAGTCGTCTACCAAACACTTCCGCAATTGAGAGACGTGGAAAGTGTTGTGGATCTGGCTGAGTTTGGCTGACAGATCCAACCTATACGCCACCTTGCCCACCCGGGCTACAGTCCTGAATGACCCGATGAACCTTGGGCCCAACTTGCCTCGCTTCCTGAATCGGATGACGCCTTTCCACGACGACACCTTCAGGAGAACCATATCCCCGACTTGGAATTCCAAGTTTGAACGACGTTTGTCGGCATAACTTTTCTGCCAACTCTGGGCAGTCTGGAGCCTACTCCGGACCTGTTGGATCTTCACTGTCATCTGGAGCACCACTTTAGTGCTTCCCATGACCCTCTGGCCAACCTCTCCCCAACATATCGGGGTCCTGCACCTCCTTCCATACAATATCTCGAAGGGAGGGCGGTCGATGCTTGCATGATAGCTATTATTATATGAGAACTCCGCCAACGGGAGGTAGGTATCCCAACTACCTCCGAAATCCAGAACACATGCACGCAGCATATCCTTTAACGTTTGGATGGTCCACTCGCTCTAACCATCCGTCTGCGGGTGAAAAGCGGTGCTGAAATGCAGACGAGTACCCAACTCGTCATGGAACTTCTTCCAAAATTTGGAAGTAAATCGCACATCTCTGTCTGAAATCACTAATACGGGCACCCCGTGCCGCGCCACTACCTCCCTGATATAGATGTCAGCCAACTTCTCAGCCGAGATGCTCTCCTGAATTGGGATAAAATGGGCGCTCTTGGTCAACCGGTCCACGATGACCCATATAGAATCCACTCCCCGCGCGGTCCTGGGCAGCTTTGTGATAAAGTCCATCGTAATATCTTCCCATTTCCACAACGGGATATCCAACGGCTGCATCTTGCCATGCGGTCTCTGATGCTCGGCCTTGACCTTCCTGCAGGTCAAGCACCGCTCGACGTACCAAGCCACATACCGCTTCATGCAGGGCCACCAATAGTCCAGACGAAGATCCCTATACATCTTCGTCGCCCCGGGATGAATGGAGAATCGAGATTTGTGCACCTCCTCCATCAAGACCTGGCGCACGCCTCCGAGGTACGACATCCACACCCTGCGGTGTAATGACAATAATCCCCTGCTATCATAGTCGAAGGAGGAAACCTGACCCACTATGCGCTCACTCTTCCGATGTTCCTCCTTCATGGCCTTCTGTTGGGCTTCCCGAATACGCTCCAAAAGCGGGGTCACCACTATCATCCGCATGCAAATATCCCTGATCGGCGCCACCTTGAGGCTAAGCGCGTCAGCCACCACATTGGCCTTCCTCGGGTGGTAAAGGATCTCACAGTCATAATCCTTCACCACATCGAGCCACCGACGCTGCCTCATGTTCAGATTCGGCTGGTCTATGAGGTACCTCAAACTCTTGTGGTCCGTGTAAATGGTACACCGAACCCCATAGAGGTAATGTCGCCACATCTTGTGGGCGAAGACCACCGCCCCCAACTCTAAATCGTGCGTCGGGTAGTTCGCCTCGTGAGGCTTTAGCTGCCTCGAAGCGTAGGCAACGACATGACCTCTCTGCATCAGTACCGCGCCCAACCCCGAAATGGACGCGTCACAATATACCACAAAATCCTCTACGCCCTCTGGCAGGGCTAAGATTAGCGCCTCACACAATCTCTGTCTCAGAACCTCGAATGATGCTTGCTGTTCAGGCCCCCATCGAAAGACCACGACTTTCTTAGTCAGCCGCGTCAGGGGTACGGCTATCTTGGAGAGGTCCTGAATGAATCTCCGATAGTAGCCCACTAATCCCAGGAAACTCCGAATCTCGGATGGAGACTTCGGAACCTCCCATCTCATCACGGCCTCCACCTTGGTCGGGTCTACTGAAATCCCGTTCTGATTGACGAGGTGCCCAAGAAACTGCACCTCGCGCAACCAAAACTCACATTTTGAGAACTTGGCGTACAAGCTCTCCCTCCTCAAGGTCTCCAAAACCTCTCTCAGATGCTCCTCGTGCTCCTCCTGCGTCTTGGAATAAACCAAGATGTCATCAATGAAAACTATCACAGACCGATCCAACATTGGTCTACATACGCGGTTCTTGAGGTCCATGAATGCAGCAGGAGCATTGGTGAGCCCAAACGGCATCACCACGAACTCATAATGGCCGTAACACATCCGAAACGCGATCTTCTGTACATCCTCCTCTCGGACCCTCATATGATGATACCCTGAACGCAAATCGATCTTGGAGAACCAAGATGCTCCCTGCAACTGATCAAAGAGGTCATCAATCCTTGGGAGTGGGTAACAGTTCTTCACTGTTACCTTATTCAGCTCCCGGTAATCAATACACATCCGATACGACCCGTCCTTCTTCTTCACAAACAGGATCGGGGCTCCCCAGGGTGAACTGTTCGGTCGAATAAATCCCTTGTCTAGCAACTCCTTCAGCTGCGTAGACAACTCCTGCATCTCGGGAGGAGCCAACCGATAGCCTGCCTTGGCTATCGGAGCCGCACCAGGAACTAGGTTGATCCTGAACTCTACCTGACACTCCGGAGGTATTCCAGGAAGCTCCTCCGGGAACACATCAGCGTAGTCTCGCACCACTGGAACCTCGCTCGCCGTCGCCTTACCCGCCTCTCGGGTATCCATAACGAACGCGACATATCCCGCGCAACCCTGCTGAAGGTAGTGCCTAGCCCTTGCTGCTGAACATACTTTGGGTCCACGCTGTGGCCTCTCGTCGTGGATCACCAACTCTCCCCGACTTGGGGTCCTGATCCGCACTAACTGCTGCGCAAAATCTATCACCGGCCCGTTAGGGCTCAACCAATCCATGCCTATAATCACCTTGTTCCCCCGCAAAGGGATGGGAACCAAATCCACCAAATAGCGCTCCTCAAATAACCTTAGGACACAATCCCTGAATACTGCCGACGCTCGCACCGATCGATCATCGGCAATCTCTACCTCTAAAGGGAAATCCAACATCCCGAAGACTCAGTAAACCTCTTGCTAAGCGCAAGGGAAACAAATGATCGGGTGGCACCCGAGTCAAACAACACCTGGACAGGAATACTGTTCACATGGAACGATCCTAACGCATATACACAGAGCACATATCAATATCATAACATCATAAAAATAAGATAGAGGGAAAGAATCATACCCGTCACCACATCGGGTGCGGCGCATGCCTCCTCTATCGTCAGCTGAAATGCCCGACTCCTCACCACTGGAGCCTCTGCCTTGCCCTGCCGGCCATCTGTGATCCTCAGAGTCGCTGGAGCTGGCGCCTTCACTGGCGCTAATGTTGCCGTCAACTGGGGGCAATTGGCCCTCTTGTAGCCCCTCTGGTTGTAGTGGAAACACAGCAACTCAGATGTCTGAACAACCGAGACAGGGGCAGTACAATCCCTGCTAAAGTGCCCCGCCTTGCCGAACTTGTAGCAGCCTGATGATCCCACCCTACAGGCTCCCTCATGCGACCTGCCGCATTTTCCGCAGCGGCCCGGCCCCCTTTGGCCTTTCGGCCTACCATCTGATCCCTTGGGCTTCTTCCCCGAAGCCCCAACTACCTGCCCCGTCTCTTCCTTTCTCTTTCGAATGTGCTCCAAATCAATCTCCCTTTTCCTCGCCCTGGTAATCATGGACTCCAGGGTAGGGCAAGCTGAAAAGCTAACATGCTCCCGGATGTCGGCCCGTAGCATGTCATGATAGCGGGTCCTCCTCATATCCTCATCTCCCGCATACTGGGGCACCAACAACGCTCTCTCACGGAACTTGGCGGTGATCTCCATCACAGTCTCCGTCGTCTGTCTCGTGTCTAAGAACTCTCTGGCCAGCTGCTGAAGCTCGACAGCCAGCGCAAACTCTGCCCTGAACCTGGTCACAAAGTCCGACCAGGTCATAGCCTCGACAGCCGAGGCTCCCAACGAGTCACCAACGGACTCCCACCAATCCCTATCTCGGTCTCGTAAACATCCTGCTGCATATCTCACCTTCGACCCCTCGGGGCAGAAGCTAGTCAGCTGTGCGGACTCAATGTCCGCAATCCATCATCTGGCAGCAATGGGGTCCTTCGCCACATGGAAATCTGGTGCACCACTGCCCCTAAAGTCCTTAAAGGACAGTGTGCGAGATCCTGACTGGCCAGATGCCATGTCACTCCTGAACGCCCTGAGGCGACCCTCCATCAGCTCAACTATCCCTTCCTTGATCGACCCGAAGATGATGGGGGTCGACTCAAGGATGTCTCTGGTGATCTATGACGCGATGAACTCGCGTAGCCTCTCATCTACTGGCTCGGAACCTGATCCCGAACCCGATCCCTCTCCAGAACTGCCACCAGTTGGCCTCTGGCGTAGTACCACCATTCGGCAATACACACAGACAATCATTAGTGATACTGATACCCCTAAAGGGGTCACATTTACTTCAAGTTCCCCGGTCTTGTCTCAGCCTTCCTTAGTTCGGGTACAGATCCTCTGCTTTCAGTAGTACGGGCCCATACTACCTTCCACATCTATCCGTACCTTCTCCAAGGACTACCTTGACTCCACCAAGTCCCTTTCACTACTGCTAATCACTGCTATACTCATCCTAGGCTTGCCCCAGGAAAATCTCTAACTCCACCCTACCAGGTCCTCAGCTGCTGAAGGTCTCCTTGTAATGTCAATTAGTCATTACCTGAATACCATCACATGTGGTGAGGCTCAAATAATCCCTCGAGTAACAGACTTGGCCCTTCCACAGTTAGACTCAGACAAGAGCTGCGCAATAGGGTCAAATCCAGCACTCTAAGATTATTCAACCCTGATCACATGTGACGTTACGTATTCACCTAATGTCTAACTCCCATCACTCAGAGTCCCACGAAACACAAAGCAAGCAGCATTCAGACAAAAAGGGAACAGTCTCAAGCAAATCTGTCCTCATAGAGAAAAGTTGAACTAGCATACCATGCTAAACTCATACTATCAGGCATAACCCTAACAGGCTATCCTACTGCTGTCTACTCAATTCTAGCATGCAATTTTCATACACTGAAACACATAAGGCATCACTCCTAGATCCTTAGTCCTATTCTAGCATGTTGTTCTACTAAAACTGATAAACATAACATAAGCTGGTATGGGTACTTTGGGGAATACTTACTTGAGCTCGGCCGGTCGCGCACATCATACACTTCTTCTTAAAACTCTTTACTTAGCTTTTTAGAAAATATTTTCTGCTTTAAAATCTTTTAATCCCTCGATTTGAGTTCAGACACCCCCGAAGGTGTGTCCGAATCCCTCAAACCAGGGCTCTGATACCAACTTGTAACATCCCAAAAATACGAGCCAAAAATTTCATTTTTAAAACATATACTTAGTAAAACATTTAGAAATAAAAGCGTCACCGATCATGACATTTCATAAAAGATATCACATGTCTGGAAAACATTTTCATAAACATAAAAATGTCATAGTACAAATCCCCAGGAAGATCTCATAGTGCGGAATACGAGGCATGTGTGTGATGGGCCGCTACCGCGCCAGCTCCTTCCCCTTCGAAGAAGAGGTACCTGAAACCAAAACAGAAAACTGTAAGCACGAAGCTTAGTGAGTTCCCCCATAATACCTCATACCATACAAACATACAATGAACAGCTAGGAGATATGGGCCTCGCCCACACTCCGCTAGCTGGGAGATACGGGCCTCGCCCACACTCCGCTAGCTGGGAGATACGGGCCTCGCCCACACTCCGTTATCTGGGAGATACGGGCCTCGCCCACACTCCACTATCTGAGAGATACGGGCCTCTCCCACACTCAGCTGCTAATCCATAACATACAAGTATCACACAGACAACGAGTATAGACAAATCTATCATACTGGAATATATCATAATCAAACTCGACCATGAGATACGGGCTCTGCCCACACTCCGAAACTAGCATATTATCTAATCGGGCCGGCCTTGGTGCCTTAGACCTGTTACTACTGGAAGGAAACTCACCTCAAAGAGTAGCTACCGAAAGTCCGGCTACTAGACGTATGGCTGTTGCACCGCTAATCCTCCGGCTACAAACCCATACACATATATTAGCCACTCATAAATATCCTTAGGTCAATTGACTGGCCCATCCTTGGTCTAAGGTCAACTCCTTGTTCAAGGTCAACTCCTTGGTCAAGGTCAACTCCCAGTTGACTGGACTCGCCGAGTCATGGCACAGACTCGCCGAGTCATGGCACAGACTCGCCGAGTCCTTCCCCTACTAACCCGGTCCTACTCGCCAAGTCTCTCTTTCAAATCACTGAGTCACCCCTCACTCACTACTCGGGACTATGGAACCGACTCGTGACCCGACTCACCGAGTCCGAGAGCAACTCGCCGAGTTCCACGAGCAGATCTCCTACTCGCTTCCAATCCTCACCAGAACATCCCGTAAGAGGATTTGGGGTTTTGAGACTACGTTACACTGCTAATTCCGCGTGCAGATACGAAGGGTTGGACCTTCAACACTTAAACCCCTCTTATTCAGTGAAAGTTCATATGACTCGCCGAGTTTGAAGAACAACTCGCCGAGTCTAAGACCATCTTCATATAACTCGCCGAGTTCCACTTTGGGACTCGCCGAGTCCCTTCGACCCACTTCCCATATAGACCAAAACTGAGACATGCAACGCTTCTAATGCATAGATCTATGCTCCTAGAGCATGCTTATCACGTAAAGTTGCAAACTTTACGTGCATGCATGGCCCTATGAGCTCAAGAAGGCAAATCCAAGCTCTTTAAGGGGTCATACACTCAATAGGGACCTCAATAATCCCAACCACAGAGACTTTATACTTCTAGGATGTCCATAAGATCCCAATCTAAAGTCCTTTCAGAACTTAAAGCATAAATACATGGAATTTGAGGTTTTAGGGCTTGAAACCAATAATTTGGGACAAAAAGGGGATCTAATGAACTAATGATCAAGGTAAAAACTTTTCTACCTGAATGGAAGCTTCTCACAGTGTAGATTCCGGATCTACCTCCCCTCCTTGCACACTTCAACCTCCTCTTCCTTCCTCTAAGCTCCAAACCTTCTCTACAAAGCCAAAATCACTCTCAAGAACAATATGGGGGCTAGGGTTTCTTTCTACAGCTCTCTGGAAGTGTTAGGGACTCTGGAGGCCAAGTTAGAGCGTTTAAATAGGGTGCAAATGCCCGGATTAGGGTTTTTGTCCAAACAGGGTCTACTCGCCGAGTCCGGGGACTGACTCGCCGAGTACAAAGTTCTAACCCTGCGCCTTATCCCGCTCCTACTCGGTGAGTTGGTCCTTTAACTCGCCGAGTCCAAGGCAAAATGCATAAAATTAAAATATTAATCACAAGGAGTACGTACCAGGAACCAGGTGCTACACCAAGAACAGACTCGCCGAGCCCAAGGTAATCTTCAACAGACTCACCGAGTTGTTCTTCCAACTCGTCGAGTTCCTGCCTATCTTCATCCAACTCGTCGAGTACACCCATGTGACTCACCGAGTTACTACGCGATTCATGCCAAATCTCTAGTCCGACTCGTCGAGTCATCTCCCAGACTCGCCGATTCCATACGTAATACCTTCATTCAGACGATCACAGGCCAAACCATTGCTTTCAATACATAGATTTGGACTCCTAGGGCCAGATCCACACGTAAAGTTTCCAACTTTACGTGCATGCAAGGCTCAACAAGCTCTACTCAAGCTAAAGTGAAGGTTTAAGGCAAGGACACTCTCAATCAAGCCCCAAAGCTATCACTTTCCAGATTCATGAGTCAGGACCAGACTAGATCTGTAGTAGCAACCACATATCTGAATCCAATATTCGAAAGGAGGCTCATATATGGCAATTTGGCCCTAAAACTTCATTCATGAACCATCTAAACACAACAAAGTCAAGGCAACAACTTTTTACCTTTAATCTGATGCCAACAAAAAAGGAAATCAGATCCACTTCGCTCCTCTATGATCCCACCAGCTCTTGCTTCAAGTATCCTTCTTCTCCAAGCTCCAAAACACACTTAAATCTCTCTCACTCTCAATTTAGGGTTTGAAATCGATGGGGAAAGTTTTTGGACGTCAAAGGGAGTGCTAAAGAGGCTGGGGTGGGACTTAAGGTTCCTTATATAGGGTGCAAATCACAGGAATCAGGGTTTCTCATTCCAGCACTGACTCGCCGAGTCAACCACTTAGCACATGGCCAAATCGTGACTCAACTCGTCGAGTCTAACCATAGACTCGCGGGGTCGATCTTCCTTAATTACACCAAGAACCCTAAACTTGCACTTCTGAACTTGGGGTGTTACACTCGACTTGTCGAGTAGATGGCTGAAAACCCGCGTCCAAGACTTGATTCTACTCAACGAGTCTGGCGGTTCCAACTCGTCGAGTAGCTCTATAAAAACGAATAATTTATAAATAAATGCGTACCAGAAACAAGGCGTTGCAAGTGGTTAATTAGTTGAAAGTTGAGTTCTAATATTAAATTAAAAGGTAATTAATCACTTTAAAACGATTATTACAAAGAATGTGAAAAAAACATGGAAGTTTCAAAATAATATGGTGCAAGTAAGTTGGTTTTTTTATGATTACAATCATTATTAAAATGCAATTGAAGGGCAATAGAGTTTTAAATGCATGAGATTCAAGTATTTTTGTCTCTGTTGGTATATATATATATATATATATATATATATATATATATATATATATATATATATATATATACACACACACACACACACACACTAGAGTTTAATAGAAAATACATAAACCAAAAAAACCTAAAAACATAGAAAACAAATACAAATACATAAAAAAATACTTTGAGATGTCTAATCTTTTTTTTTGGACTTTATAAACCTTAATATCACACACACACACACTAACACTCACACACACACACACACATATATATATATATATATATATATATATATATATATATATATATATAATTTTGCTGAAATAATTTTCGATAATTTTTTTTCTGCGAAAATATACTTATATATACAGTTTTTATATTTATAAAGTCAAAAAATATATATCTCAAAAAAAAAATATTTATAAAGTCAAAAAATAAGATTAGATATCTCAAAGTATTTTTTTTATATATTTATATTAGTTTTTTAAGGTATCTATAAACACATACACGTAAATGGTCCGTAAATCCTTTTATCCTTTTAATCGCATCAAACATCTCTTATAACAATGAGATTTAATTTTTTAATTAAAAATTTTATTTATCCATATAAAATACAACACTATTATAGTTTGAGATATTTATTTTTCACTTGTCATTTACTTCATTTATTATTATTGAATATATACCATTAATTTAGTTTCTATAAATTAAACATACCATAATAAATATATTAATTTCAAATTTCAAACTTCAATTTCAATTTTAAATAAATTTACAATTGAAACCTTCGTATTTAAAATTTTGTTATAATTAACACATTTAATATACGGGTCTGACAACTAAACACATAATTTTAATTTAATTTTTTCATTTTTTTTAATTTATACTTATTTCAAATTTCAAATTTAAATAAAACTTCATGTTTAATCATTTGTATTTATCATTTTGTTTTAATCAACCCGTATATTATACGGGTATCACAACTACTATATATATATATATATATATATATATATATATATATATATATATATATATATATATATATATCAAAATTTTAAATGGACGAACCTCCTATAATAATACTTCAACAGTTCAACTCACCTACCTATTTAATTTGTGCCTTTAGCCTTGTTTTCACATCAAATGAACAGTGATTTTGTTAAGAGAAATTAAATATCTTCCTATTTATTCTTTTACTTATTTATCAAAACACATCTCAAAATCAAGAGATATAATTAAAATAGATAATTAATGGATTTCACGTATAAATAAATAGGAAGAAAGAATATTTAATTTTTCTTTTGTCAGATATCAAATTAATGATATGTTTGTGATAATTCTTAAAATAAAAGTCACCTTCGGAAAAGTCATGCCACATATAGATGGGTCTCATTGAAAGAAATATTATTATTTTAAATTATTAATTTATTATATGTACTTAGTTTATTATATTACTTCTTTATATATTATAACAGATAACAGATTTGAATGTTAAAGAAATAATTTGTGATTGAAACTAAACGTGAACTGTAAATATTATTAGTATTTTGAAAACGGTATTAATTTTTAATATTTTGAACTATTTTAGTTTCTATTTTATCAAATTAAGCTGCTTTAAATATTTTTAATGGTCAAAAACTCGAAATTGTATATTTTAATATTTTTTATAACCAAATACTAAATTTTTTTTTGAACCGGCAATCTAATCTACTCCTAAGCTAACCACACCTATTCCACCTATGTCCACAACGGGACTCGAACCCTCGACCTCAAAAAAAGAGGGCACCACATTTGAATGTATTATGATTATTAATTATTAATATATGTATTATGAATCATAAAATGCTTAATGATATAATACTTACAATCATTTTTAATAGTTTGCGTAATGTGAATGTCATAATATAAAAGATGATTAAAAAAGTAATATAAAACCTTCCAAAGAATAAAACCTTCCCTTTCATGAGCATCATGCGTGTCCAATTTCATATTCACAGTGTCCTTTTTCTTCCTTTGTCAAAGACAAATTTTTAGTTAAGATGGTGAGTATTTTCATTTCTTAATTCATAATAATTAATATTATTTTTAATTTTTAAAACTTTATATAAAAATACACTTACTCTGATCTTTGAAGATAGTTATTACTTTATTATTATTATTACGTACATTTACCGTGTGATTTGTATTGTATTCGATTTTCGTTATTATAGACTAACCGACTAAAAACATATTATAGTTTATATAATATAAATTTCAAAACGTTTTTAATAAATCGCTTCTTTCACTTTCATACGGTGGTGTCTAGATTTTAACTTTTAGTGCAATACATTGAACTACTCTTCAAGTTCAAAGCATATCATATTTGACTTTGTACACGGTTTCCATATCTACAGGTTTATGTACACGTATCATTACATTGTTAAATTTATTAATTCATGTTCTTTTTATATATCTACATTGATATAATTAAATGGCTAATATCATAAAGGGGAAAACTATTTCAGATGTACTGTTTGGTTAATATCATAAAACGAGACAAACTATCTGAGATATTCAGAAAATACCTTTCCATTTAAAAATAATTTGTTACGTATTTATGATATTAACAGTCAACTTTTTTTTTTATTCAGCCAACAACATAGAGTGCATAAATTGATGCTACAACCGACTAGATTTCTTAAAGTACAGTGTCCTAATAAGAAAAAAAAAATTAAAAGTACAACACCATAACTAGAAAATCAAAGTACGTTATTATTTCTAGCAATTAGCTCCATCTTAAAACCAATGTTGGTCTACAAAACCAAAACAAAACTTCCCAAGTTACAAAACCAACACCAAAAAAATCATACGGGTAACGGAATATCATGAACATATTTCTTCTCATAAAACCCCATCACCTGGTCAGCCACCCCCCACATAATCGCCTGACCGGGTGGTATCCTCATCAACCGTGGAACCAAACCCTTCCACAAAGCAAACACCCCTTCTTCACCATAAATCTTTTTAATTGCATCAAACATCCCCTTATAATACTTCCCTTCACCTCCCGATTTACTCTGTGCCATTAGCCTTGTTTTCACAACATCAAAAGGCCCAGTGCAAACGGGGCCCGCAGTGCCTGCTAGGAACCCAGATATCATCGATTGCCAGGGTTGCAAGACTTTTCCATCGCCTTCGTGTTTCCTCCATAACAACCCGTCGAATGTGTTCTTGGCGGTGAACATGACCGCTTGGTTCGTGCCGTTTCGCATTACGGTTGGGGAAGCGCCGGCCCAGAGACCGCGTACGCCTTCCTCACGGATGATTAACCGCCCGCAATGGATTGGACCTTTGTATTTTAGAAGCTCTTGACTTAGTCCCTTTTGTTGTTGTAATCTTATTTTTACAACCTGCGTTAAGTAAAGTTGAAATTTGAGGCGAATTTGAAGGATAAATGGAAGAAATAGCAATGTACTTTTGTCTTTTTTATTGTGTGTGTGTGTGTGTATTATTATAGCATCCTATTTTCTTTTGTTTTTCTATTATGGTATCAAATTTTCGTTTTTTTTTCTTATTAAGTCGTGCTTCGAAAATTTTACCCAATTATAGCGTTGGACTTTCAACTTTTTTTTTCTTGTTGAAGACATTAGATGCTGAAAAATGTACCAATTATAGCTGTCACTATGTTGTATTTTCAATTTTACCCAATTATAGCATTGGACTTTCAACTTTTTTCTTATTACGACATTATACTTTGAAAAAACTACCCGATTATATTAGTGAAAATTGCTTTTTAGTTGGATAACATTGTTATATGGTGGATTTTTTTAAGCCACAATGTTGTAATAGTAAAAAAGTTAATTAGCTGATTTCATCTAAGGCCCTGTTTTTTTTTTCTTATTAACTGTTGTTCACATATAAAGTGTTGTCAGGATAAATGATATATTCTAGAAAATATCAGCAGACTTATGGAAACTGAATGAACAAGTAAATGAGGATATTTTGTAAAAGTTAGGAATCAATCGACGAAAGTCTTGTTTCTATAACTTTCTTTATTAAGTTTTTTTTTTCCATTAAGTCAAAAGGAGACACTCAAACACTCATATATAGTTTATCAAATTAGGTCTTGTCTTATTGAGTCCACTAAGTCAAAAAGAAACAATCCCCGAAATCTTGTTTGGAACTTGAGGAAAATTTAAATGATATTTCTCAAAATGAGTACATTCTTTGTCTATAATAGTATTACAATTAAGTAGATTACTTTTTAAAAGAAGAAAGCTATGACAAACATATTTTATAAACGACTTCAATGGTATTATTATTAGTTTATTACTAGAGAACCAAAAGGTAACTGGTAAAGCATTCATTATATATTTCAGTGTTCTACCTTTTCACTATAATTGTTAAAACAGTACACATTCACTACCTCTAATCGTTGTTTTATATCCCCTAAATAGACTCCATATGATTTAAAACTATAGATCTATGACTACTAAACCCATTACCTTCATCAGGCCATTTCATTCATCCTATTTAGCAAATTGAAGAAGCAGCCAAGCTAAATTATAGTTTTTTTTTTTGTAAATATAAAGCTAAATCCAACGAACCAAATGCCAAACATGCACCATGAAATGGTATTTTAAACTAATTGGGTATGTAGATCTAAGACACATTAGTATAATTGAGCTAATTGGGGAAATTCAAACTGAAGGGCATATAAACAGATTAAAAACCGTTTACAATACTAAAAATTTAGGCAATTGCATGTGTAAAATCGAATGGAGATTCGACTAACCTCACCTCAAATGGGGTAACAATCACGAGAGCTTCAATGACACCAGCACCAAACCCAGAAAGAAACCTCCCACCATCGCTAATCTTTCCGGTGTTGGAATCCTTAAATACCGATTGTAACACGGCATTAGAGAACATCCGTAGGGCATACTTCAATGTCAAGTGGGTGGCAAAGGGTGTCAAACCCTTCCAGAGAGCACGGACGCCTTCGTTTGTGACAGTGGTGCTGCCGCAATGAAGAATACCCTTGTAGTAACCGGCCCGATCCAGTTGTAAACGGGTCTTGATAACATCGATGGGTTGGAGACAAGATGCCTCGACAATTCCACCGAGTGAACCGGATATGGCTTTTACATATGCAGGGATTGCTGGTTTTTTTTGGGTCTGGTTTGATGGGGTTCCATCGAGTTTCTCTGCCATTGGAGAAAGAAAGGGAGAAATTCCTTCCGTATCTCCTTTTACGGCGGTTGGAAAAAGCTCGGGGGTTGGTACGAAGCCTGAATTGTTAAGTCTTTATAAATGTGTTCCGCCCATTCGTCTTTTGACTTCGATTACTATTTACTTGCCATATCATATAAAAAGAAAAGGAGAAAATTACAAATCTAAGTCTTTTTTAAATGAATTTGTAAAAAAAAAAAAAAAAAAAAAAAAACTCCTTATTACAAAAAATAATAGTCATTGAAACTGCTGACTAGTCTGCAGTATAAAAATATTTTTATTTTTATCCTTTTCCCACGAAACCGCAAATGGCTTACGCCATCTATGATGGTTTTCTCTCGTGTCAATTGTGATTTCGATTGTTCTTTTCTCGTATTCCGAAGAACAAAAGCGTAGATAGCTTGGCCTCGCCTACTGTTTCACCTATTGCTTGTTGTTCCGTCCCTTATTTCATTCACGCAATTCATCTGTTATTTCATTCAATGGGGCGAATCAAGCCAAATAACATACAAACTACTAGTCTACTACAAAATAATCAAGGGATAACACTTAACCACGATACAAACAAAATTAAATTGGAAAAAATCTCAAAAAAAAACACAATAATAGAAAATAAGAAAGATATTTGGCTTGATTTAACAACTTAACAATATTCTTATTTTCAAATTTAGTTTTGTTTGTACATTGTTAAGTGTTATTCTTTGATTATGTTGTAGCAGTTTGTATGATATTTGACCATTTGAGCGACATAGCAGGCGAATTGCATAAACAAAATAATAGACGGGGGATAAAACAACAGGCGAGGCCAAGCCATCTGCGGTTTCGTTCTTTGGAATCACAGGAACGAATAACGAACGAAATAACGTTGTTGATACGAGAGGAATGTTGGATTACCTAAGTCATTTGCGGTTCGTAGGAAAAATGAAAAAATTAAATAAAATAAAATTCTTTTTATAGATTACAACGAAACTACAGACGAGGCATGAAACAACATGCGAGTTAGCCTCGTATGCGGTTTCAATGACTAATTTTTTTACTATTTTTTGCAAAGTTATTAAGGAAAAAGACTTGATATTGTTTTTAAAACTCAACCAAATCAACCTTATTGTCCAAAATCTCACTAACACCATGTTCTCCGGTTTCTTTTAAGAAGGGGATGGAAAGAAAATGGGAGGAAAATGTGTATTTGAGATCTTTTAAGGAGAGGAAGGAAATAAAATAGGAGGAAAATTGTATTCTTGAGATTTTTTTAAGGAGGGAAGGAAAGGAAATATAATGAAATGCATTCTCGAGTTTCGTTTAAGAAGGGGAAGAAAATGAATGGAAGGATAGTGGGGCGTTTTCCTTTTAAAATATATCCTCCCACATGGAAATAACTGAGAATGAAAGGGAAAGAAAGGAAATGAAGGGGTTCCCATCAGCTTTAAACTCACAAGGTATAAAATAGTTGAGTATGCCACCTCCTAGTATAGCTAAATGAATACACCTCTCCATAATTATATCTTATTAGGTCCACCTCTCCATCAAACAATATACATGTGAGTTATCATACAAGTACCACACAAAGGGTAATTAGCCTAATTGTACAAGTGAGACATGTCTAGAATACCATCATATCAATTTAACACCTTAAAACCTTAATACCTTACTTACGTACCCCAACTCATTGGGCTATTGAAGTCCAAGATTTCAATGTTATTGGGATCTATACGTGCGTACATTTAGAATCAAAATGAAATAGCCTCATGCAAAACCAAAACTTGATCCAATAACTAAGTCCGATCAATTTTGGGCCTTAGCCCAAGGATTCTTGGCGCAAAACCCTTGTTGGACCAAGACTTCTTCATTGGGCCTTATTGGGCCGATATATTTTCATTAGGCCTTAGGGGGACCGAAAACCTCTTTTGGGCCTCCCATAGGACCGAACCCCCCCCCCCCCCCCCAACTTATCAAAAAGTCAACTCTCCTTTCCCTCTCTCTTGTTCTTGGCCGACCCCCCCCCCCCCCTCTCTTATTTAAGGCCAACACCACAACACACACAAGAAAAAACTTCCATTTCCTCACTTTGCTGTCAAGAAACTCTCCTCCTTTGCTCTCTCGGAATCTCGAGTTTCATCACCACCAAAAGTCGGTTCTAGGCATCTTGGTAAGTTCTATGTTAAACTCAAAGTATTTAATTTCATGTTTATGCTAAGATCCTTCCACTTACACCCTCATTTTTGTGTCTATGACCCTTAGAACATCCACATTTCGAGAATCTCTCAAAGACACAAAGCTAGGCTCGAAAGTTCCTTCTTCTTCCTTCCACACGAAAACTCCAAGGTGAGCTTCATACCCCACTCCTTTTCGTTTTTTTCATACTCTTTGGGGGGGGGGGGGGGGAATACAAGTCAAAATCTCGTTTAACCATTGGATAATTGCATGGACCAAAGTGTTATGTGTTTAACCTTTGGGTATTAGCATGAACATGAAGTTCACCTTATATATATATATATATATATATATATATATATATATATATATATATATATATATATTCATAAAAATCATGATAAATGTGTTTGTTAACATATATATTGCATGAATACTTGTGGATATGAGCTATGCACTAAAAAATAGCAAAAATGAGTGTTGTGTTCAAACATGTATAATCTAAACGTAAACATTAGCTTTCAACAGAAAAGTTATGGTATGTTTAAGGACTGTTTTGACCATCTTAAACTCAAT
The DNA here is from genome assembly GCF_002870075.4 of Lactuca sativa. NCBI lineage: Eukaryota > Viridiplantae > Streptophyta > Magnoliopsida > Asterales > Asteraceae > Lactuca > Lactuca sativa. Next base: position 312,173,387 of record NC_056627.2, on the reverse strand, counting down.
ATTTTTCAAAAAAAATGACATGAAAATAGATCAGGTTTATACCTTTCTAAGGACTGCTCGCACGCATTCATACGATTTTTCACCCCCAATGGCGACCTCCCGATGCCAACCGGGAATAACCCCTCACGCAGCTTCCTTCCATCACACGAGGGCCAAAAGAGCTCGGTTTTCTTGATATTCAACTGAAGGCCCAATTGTGGGCCAATAGCCTTAATGATGTCTAAGGCTTTGGCCACCTCCTCAGAATCTCCAATAAGTGTGTCATCATCTAGGTACCATGCATGGAGAAGAAGCTTGCAATTTTCTCTAATATTATGCAAGAGTGGGTGCAACACAAGGGCAAAGAGAAGTGGTCCCAAGGGGTCTCCTTGTTGAACTCCAATAGAAGACCAAACATGTGTGTCCCCTAGATATAACCTTGCTGCTTGACCATATAGGAATTCTACCCACAAGAATATAGAAGGGCACCTCAATCTGACCTCATGAAGTAATGTGGACCTGTCAACAAGGTTAAAGGCATTAAAGAAGTCCACAGTAAGCATGGAAAGAGACCCGTCATTGTGTCGTTCACTCAACACCCTGTTAGCGCTGTGTAATATGGCTTCAGCACCACCCGACACCCTGACCCCGAACTGAAAATCATTGAGATACTCGGCCATTTCTTTACCAACACCTTTCATATCCAGCTTGGAAACCAAACGTGTCCATATAGTTCCTACTGCAATAGGTCGTATTCCCTTGTCAGGTTTTAGAAGCGGGGTAAGAGGAGCAGAGGCAACAAATTCCGCCAAACTCGAAGGGCATATCCCCTAGCCATAAATTAATTACACATGTGATAGCACATAGGAGTTCTTTGGCGATTACTAAACCTTCTCCACAAAGAGCATCTAAAATGTGTTGAGCTCTCAACCCATCTCTCCCACACGAGGTTCCTTTAGGGAATGATTTAATTCCCCCAAGGACATTATCAATATCAACCACAAGGGGAGGTACTGAACATATGGTACTCGACATGGATGGTGGTGGCTTGTGTGGATGCTTATCCTCCAATGCCTTCGTGGTAGCATCCCCGTATGGAGCAACCCCCGAGGAACATAATACTTTCATTGCTGCTGTGAAATGCCCATCAACAACCTTATGGAGACATTGTTTGAAGTTGGCATGACCCCATGTTCTATCCTCCTGAATGTACTCTTCTTTTTTGCCTTGTTGCTCCATCCTTGCATTGTCAACCAAGTTTTTAACAAGCTTGGCCATACCATCTTCTGTACCCCAAGTAGCTAATACGCTTAAGATGTTACAATGTTGCAAGGACTTCTTGTTCCCATACATACTTTCTTGTCTATTCTTGGGTCTGAACACCTGAAGAGTACACCTAGGAAGAATTAACAATGTAACCCAAGCTTCAATGGACCCGAGATGAGCAACAACCTTGGAAATGGCTGCTTTCAAAGCCTGAGAGAAATCCATACAACAATTATGAGGGATGCTTTTGATAGTGGTGATAGGTAGCTTAAACACAAGATCAAGGAGCTGAGCATCCAACACCACCCCCTCATTGAGGTTGGCATCCGGTTCATTGGGTGGCGGCTTTTGAATACCAACAATATGTTCGCTCATGTTATCAACATCACCATTAAATTTAACAAGACCACCTGAGTGCCGACACGAGCGGCTTAGGGCATGGAGACTCATATAATCCCCACATATCCATTGACCAAACTCCTTCAATGTTGCTGCCACTGACATAAACACTCCAAGGTCTAAAGAAATAGCATCTCGCAACACAGCTCTACGCTCATCCGTAGAAAGGTGCAAACTCTTGATATGATAAATCATACGAGATATCCCCTTACCACCCACTTCATCGTTCGGGCAACAATGAAACCCCCGAAAAGGACACGGCTAAGTTCCGCTTGCATATGAATGAGAAGACGTCATAAACACATAAACAAATCTTACTAAAGCCTCAAGGGAAGGCTCGGAAAGAGAAGCAAAAATCCAAAGAAAAGAGTGACACTCCAACAAAAGGTTAGAGTGCATAATGAAAAACCACCCCGGAAGAGTCTCTACATCTTTTTGGGTCCTAATATGGCTGCAACACTTGAAAAAAGTCCTTTAGACATTTTATCGAACACCTGGCGGGCAGAAAAATAAAAGTATGATTTGCTCTAATAAGGCTTGAGAATTTAACCCATATATAATCCCCTTTAGTGAGTAATTCTTTCAACAAAAAGGGCATTGAAGAACATACAACTCAAGGATCTATCTTAGTATCTCACATAGCATTTTCCAAAGCAAAACTCTTTATGTGATTAAGATGGAGTAAGTAAATAGCAGTATAGCCGTTTATGGAACTAATGCTATAAACATAGGAACAAATCTTTAATAACTCATTTTCTATCGGAACAAATCTCCAAATTAGAAGAAAGTCATTAATGAAACTTTAATTTAATAATCTTAAATTAGAAGAAAGTCATTAATGAGATTGATATGCATTTATTATTAGATTTAAATAATATGTGGAATTTAATAAAATAGAAAAACCATAAAATGACATGTGGAATGAAGATTAATTTAAAATAACCATAAAATTACATGTGGCAAAATGAATAAGAATGTGACATGTAGCAAAAGGATCTTTATTTATTAGAGTAGATGTGTGTGTGTTTGCATACAAATGTATTTATAGTAAAATAGGTGTTTGTATACATTTTTTTGTAAAATACATGTTTGTAAACATTTTTTTTTATAAAAACATATTTGTATATATTTATGTACTTAGTAAATACACATTTTTATAAACAGGTATTTCATGTACAAAAAAAAAAATAAAGAAGTTTTTTAATAGAAAATATAAGATTTTTTTATGTGAAAATATGTTTTTTTATAAATATGTTTTTATAAAGAAAAAACATATTCAATTTTTTTTTGAGAAATCAAGTAGTAAAAACACATTAACACCTGATTATAATTATTGCTGACATTAATGATGAAATTAATTAGTTTACATAAAAAGAGAATTATAATTATGGACATCATTTAATATACATATAATTATGAACATCATTTAATATCTGTCTGTATTTAATTAAATAATTATTTAATTTTACAAAATTCTTATTGGTGCAATCTAGCACACAATAAATATAAGAAACACATTAACGTATCGTATATATATATATATATATATATATATATATATATATATATATACACACACACACACACACGCCCAAATACTTAATTTAATGATAATTAATTTATTTAAAAATTAAAAATGTTATATTTAAATTAGATTATAACTAAATTACTTAAATACTCATTTGCAATTCTTTCCATAATCAATATCCATATTCACCATATGGTTATTAACACCTAATTACTTTTGCTTCATATTATGTGTAATTTGATGGGTTTTAAGCAAAACATCAACCCTATGGTGTACATGCAAACCCTAATAGCTTTTGGATCTAGTTTGTTTAATGAACATGCAATTGAATATCCAAAGCTATAAACCCTAGATCTATCAAATAAGAACTGAAATAAGGGTTTAGTAATTACCTTTGATTGTTATATAGCAAGAACAATCAATTCCTTGCTTTGATTGGCATCAGAAAGCTTAGTGCCTCAAGTGTTGCACCTCTAATGGAGTCACAAACACCACTAAGCAACTTGGATGAAGATGAGAAGAGAGGAGGCTGCCCAAAATGTCTAGAAACCCTAAAGGAACTCTTTTCACGTTTTTGGGGGATAGGGGCCCTTTATATACATGTAGGCTATTAGGGTTTTCAACTAGGAAACCCTAATCTGGCTGCTTAAGCCCTAAGCAGCCCATGGACTCCTTTAACATATCCATTGGACGATTTCTAATGGGCTTCCCATAGAATTCGTCCAACCTATATATTATTAGGTGATCCATAGCCCAATAATAATTATCTTATAATTACAACTTCAGTCCCTAAAGTTTAATTAATCTCTTTTAGCCACAAAATTAATTTTTAATTAATTCTTGACTAATATTAATTAACCAATATGATTTCTCCTTTAATATATTATTCTCATAATATATTAATAAATCATAATTAAACCTTTCTCTCCTTAATTCATCCTACATATTGCTATGGCGAAGGCAACCCAAAAGGACCATGTTCATAATCGGGTCAAGTACATACCAAAATAGTTATGGACTTAGACACTAATCCAATAGTATCCCACTTGGATAAGTCTAATAACTATTTTTCATATGACTTCAGAACCTGATCAGCAATCGTAGCTTTCAAAAGTCGTTGTCAACTCTTATCTTATCAGATAGCCTGTCCTTTAGATAAGGGATTATATATTCCTCTATTCTCAAGATATCGCATAGACATAAGACATGAATTTTAATCATTCTCTCTATATTGTTTCCCGACTTCCGATTTATGACGACAGACAACATACTACAATTCAACACATCAACTTAGTCCCGGCTTGGCCAAGCGCTTAGGTGCATCACCAAATCATCGAGGGGCCCACATATATTGCTTTTATCCCACTTTGGGTAAAAGGAATGGATAAACCTCAACTCAAATGCTCACTTGCATTTACTGATCGAATCACACACAACAATAAGTTTTATAACACCAAGTTACTGGTGCGTTTACTTATTATCAATGTGCAACCGACCAAAAAATAACAACTCACACGTCTTGGTTTCAAGAGTATACAATATTATCGTCTCACTAATCACTCGTGATAAACCCATGAAGTGATCTAAGCGAGCGTGGGTTTAATCCAATACTCTAATCTTATCAAAGCACTCATGAACTTGATGGTTTTTGGTCCTAAGAACATCCTATGTGCTCATACAAACGCTAATGCTTGGATCTAGGTTTCTCTATTATACATGCAAGTTATCCAAGACTATAAACCCTAATTCTAGCATTCAAGTAATCATATTAACATAAGAATAGGTTTAAGATGTTACCTTGATTGTTATGTAGCAATAACAATCCCAAATCTCCTGGTATTGACTTTAGAAAGCCTAGAGTCACAAATGTCACTCCTCTAATGGTTCACAAACACCATAAGCAAGAGGATGAAGAGGAGAGAGGTTAGAGGCTTCCCAAAAACGTGTGAAACCCTAGAACAAGTCTTGGCCACGTTTTTGGTCCTTAAGGGGTCTATATATAGTGAGGCTATTAGGGTTATCTAACAAGGAAACCCTAATTTGGATGCTTAAGCCCTAAGCAACCCATGGATCCTTTTCCTTAAGGCCTTGGGCGATTTCTTATGGGCTTCCCCATAGAATTCGTCCACTCCTTAATACAAGGCAATCCATGGCCCAAATTGCAATTATCTTATAATTACAATTTCAGTCCCTTAAGTTTAATTAATCTCTTTTAGTCACAAAACTAATTACCAATTAATTATTGACTAATATTAATTAAACAATATGATTTCTCCTTTAATATATTATTCCCATAATATATTAATGAATCATATTTAATCCTTTCTCTCCATAATTCATCCTATCAAGTTGCTTTGGTGAAGGCAACCCAAAAGGACCATGCACCATCGGGTCAAGTACATACCAAAATAGTTATGGACTTAGACACTAATCCAACAGTCTCCCACTTGGATAAGTCTAATAACTATTCTGCGTATGACTTCAGATCCCGATCTGCAATCGTAGCTTTCCAAAGCTGCTGTTAACTCTGATCCTATCAGATACGCGTGTCCTTTAGATAAGGGATCATATATTCCTCCATTCTAGATATCATATGAGATATGATTTCAAATCATTCTCTTTGTACTATATCTCGATTCCCAATTTATGACGACTGACTAATTGAACAAATCAAATTAGCCCTAGCACGGCCGATCATTTACGTTTGTCATCACTAAATCATCGGGGGGCCCAAAGATATCGCTTTTATCCTACTTTGGATAAAAGGAACGGATAAACTTCGATACAATGCTTGCTTGCACTTACTCACCAAATCACACACAACAATATGTTTTATAACACCAAGTTACTAGTGCATTTACATATTATCAATGTGCAACCGATTTGCAAGATACAACTCACACATCTCAGTTTCAAGAATATAAGATGTTATCGTCTCATCAATCACTCGTGACACAATCCATGGAGTGATCTAAGTGAGCGTGGGTTTAATCCAATGCTCAAATCATATTCATAAGCACTCATGAATGTTGCAGCAAACATTTGCTTATGTCTAATACACTTTAGACAATCCACACACTAATTCACGACAATCTTCTTTCATATCTACTTCCAACATATGAACGACTGTGGCCCGTTTGAATAATTTGACTGTTCTTAACCAATTAAATTTTTCTGGAAGTCAAAACATGCAAAGTGAAACACAAGAATAATACTAATCCTATATGGCCTCAAACCTTTGAGTATAAATAAAACACCTTTTATTTATCACCATATCGATTACTCATTATTTGTTGTTTCGGGTAATCAACTTCTTACTTGAATTATTACACTTGTCCCATGCTCTTAGCATGCACACAATGTTTACCTATGGTTCTTACTTTGTGAAATAGACCAAATTGAGCACATTTCCAATAATTCTCATTTCACAACCCCAAATCATTTTTCATAAGTGAAAGAATATCAAATTCTTACTACTTATAGAATATGCTAGATTCTAACATTCTATGCAACTATCCTTTCGTAATGTCACTGCACCAAAGTCACAAAGACTATTGCCAATGATATTACAAAGTCTTCTATTGGAGATTGTTACAAGACAATTCCTTAGATATGATGTCTCTCACTCAAAGTACATTCCTTTGAACATCCTTTTGCATAAAAGTTTCTAATCTAGACATAGATTTTTCAATATTCAATTTCTAATATGGATACATTTCCATATTTTCCATATGACAACTTATTCTTAATAGAATCTTATCTATTCATAATAATGTCGATATGGTCCATCCAATATGGAAACATTTCCATATTTTCCAATACTATACTTCCAACTACTCATAAGCGACCAATCCTCGGCGAACTTTGGATTGTCCTTTGATAGTTGTTTAATTATCTTAGTCAAAACCGATTCTTGTCCTTTTTCCCTCTAAATGCGCTTAGACATTTGGAAAATTTTAGAATGGTCAAATATTATAGCATTTGCAATCAATCCTATACCCGATGCGTATGGGACACGATGCATAATGTCTTACACAAAGATTCGATACCTTATCAATCTTCTGCCATAATATTTTATGTGCTATGTTCTCAAAATTCGAACTATAAAGAGGAATGTCGTAATCATAATCGAAATTTTAAGAACACACTATGTACCTTTGACCAAATTTATTAACATTTCTCAACCTAAGCCTTTAGACTTGAAATGAAGCATAATATTCTCTCCCTTAATTATAGCAAAACAACTATTCCATCCTTACAACTTTGCAAAGAATGACTCTTGTTTTCTATAATTAATATTGCCAACTTGCAATACATTCCTTAATAATCATACAATCATAACATTTATGCTCCCACTATCATGATGATTATTATAAACATAACACCTATGCTCTCTCTAGCTTTGACATGTATTCAGAAACAGCTTAACTTTCAGAAAAACAATGCTTATTGAATTTCTTAAGTCCATATTTCTAATACTTGATGCTTTGATAATCTTTTATCAAGGCCTCTTAAACTTATACACATTTGCCTTAGATAATTCATATGTGTGTCTAAACAATTAAGACTAATTGCCAAACCTTACAATTCAAATCATGGAAAGGGATACCGTAACCATAATCGAATTCGAGAATGCAGTTTTACAATCACTATCTTCATAAAATCTTTCTTAGTGAAAGTATTTCCTCACAATCATTTTCATGAAGAAGGAAATCTTATGACACTTAGATTTAAACTGTGTATGTGTTCCTATCCATGTGAATTTGTTAAAACCAAAGTTTACGACAAATTCAAACTCATATGGATCGAACTTTCTTAATCTTGATTTCTTGCCTTATGGTAGCACAACTGCCCACCATTTCTTCCAAGTAGTTAAGCAGCTCACCTTTTCTTATCAATGTACTTTCCATTGATCAAGGTCCTTGCCTTTTATGCATTCAAATGAAAACTCATAGGACTCACATGCATAATTAACTCGATTGGATTGGCACAAAAACAAAATAATGTCAACATGACAGGTTGTAAACCTCAACTCGTGTGCTAGTGATGATCGATAAGGTCTATTTTTATTTGTTCTTGAAACCTTTCAAGACCATTAAGACTCCCACTGACTCCTTGACATATAAGATTCTCACTACAAGAAAAAAGGCCTTTTACGACGCTCATTGCGCGTCGTAAAAGGCTCAGACGACGCGCAAATGCGCGTCAAGGAAGGCCCTGTCATAAAGAAAGACGATGCGCTTTTGCGCGTCGTCTATAGACGACGTGCATTTACGACGCTCATTTACGACGCGCGTTTACGACACGCAATGCGTATCAAGGAAGGCCCTGTCATAAAGGAAGACGATACACATTCACGTGTCGTAACCTTACGACGCGCGTGTTAATGACACGCAATGCGTATCAAGAAAGCCACTGTCAAGAAAGGCCATGTCATAAATGAAGATGACACACATTTTTGCGTATCATAATTTTAAATGTTTAAAAAAAATATTATTTATAGATTTTTCTAATTTTCAAATTAAATAATACATTAAAAATCTCATAATACAAAATAAAATACCATAAATAACAAAGATAATTCATTTCACTAATATGTCAAATACAAATAACTATTCCAGTAGTGAGTAAATGTTATAAAAAAAATGAACTCATTTATATACAATTGCATTATCTAGCTTCCTATGTGCCAAGAACTCTCTGTACAAAATGTTATCTTTGGTATGCATGTCTAAGTACCTACTAACTCCTCCTATTCAAAAGATAGCCACCAATTTTCTCAGCAAAGTGTTGAAAAGGTACCTGCAATACAAAATCATTAACAAACATAATATATTTTAATTTTTTATTGAAGTATATGAAAATTGAAGTAGTTAGTTTAGTTAGCTACCTCATTTTCCTGTTTGATATCATGTGTAAAGAATTGTTACATATACATCCTATACAGAGTAATAAAGTGGGAGGTTATTTCCTGTAGTTTACCCATAAAAGAAAGGAAAAAAAAACTTACAGGTTCTGTAATATAGACACGTGTCAGGTCCTTCAAAAGGTGAATTGAGAGAAACAAATACGTTTGCAACATTCATGAGATTAATACTTAATCTCCTTCCCATAATTATTCTTTGCATTTCATTGTACAATCTGTTAATCAAATTTATATGTAAAAGGGTCATCATTTTGAACTCACGTTCCAACACCTTCTTTGAATAGATGACTATAATTTCTAGCCACAATTCAACTTATAAAAAGGAAAGAAAACAACAATCTAGCTTATAAAAGATTAATAAATAGAGGGCCTGAAATTGCTTAAAGCTCAACACCAGTAATCGCTAATCAATAAGATAATACTTTGTTTTTTTAACTTCTCCAACCATTGGTGGTTGTTGAGTTGACCCGACATCTTGTTGGAAAAATCAGGGCTTCCTTCAACTTCTCTCACTTTGTCCATAAGAAGGGATGATGGGCTTACTTCCTTCAAATCAACATTCAGATTCTTAAACAAAACCTGAAAGGCCACAATAACAATAGTGAATATAGTATATTATCGGAATTGATGTTATAAACTTTTTGATTATGATGTGTGTAATATGATGTGTGTGCAGAAGAGTAAGGATCTTGCTGGGTACCATAGTTTTCAGCATAAGTAACCTGAACAGGAAGGGTTTGTCCGCTTGCAGCCCCACCGTATGCATGGTACACATCCACCACACCATGTGTGGCTGCAACTGCAACTGGTTGTGCATACGAATCTTGACTGTTCACCATTGTCCTGCAACCTATATATATATATATATATATATATATATATATATATATATATATATATATTACAACTGCAACTGGTAACACTGTAACTCCTAGGCACCAAGAAGGGTATTTTTGGAAATTGTAAAAGATCAAAAAGGGTATTTCAGGAAAGTGAAAAACCCAAAAGGGTATGTCTGGAAATTGAGATACCTGAACAAGCTCTTCATTTTCAGTAGCACAATTGGGTTTATCTTCATTTTCAATAGCACACTTGCAAAAATTTTAAACTTTTAAAACCCATCTTAGAAGGACTAAAGGTTAGAAAGGAGAAGTAATGAAGCTATGAGTTGAGAAAAGAGTAATCACAGCAAGGTCTCTAAAACAGACCTGCTGTTCAAAACGGATTTACTCCAAAATCTAAAACAGAAACATAGCTTTAACTAAATTTTATAGAAAACTATGATTGTTCAGGATTCCAGAACTATAAAGAACTCCTTCTAAATCCAAAGGATGAATTAAATATGAATTTTACAAAAAGGTGTATCACTTCTATCTCCAACAAGACAGTCAAGTGAGGTTGGCCAATTCTACCCAACTTGTGAGTAGAATTCGTCCATACCAAAATTCAGAGAAGTAAAGGACATACAAATGAAAGTCTCAGAGTTGGAATTGAATGAAAAGCATTTCCCAAGCTCCGGATATAAAATTCACATTGTGGACAATCATAACACTAGTAAAAGCTGGTGACTGCCCACTGATCTGGAGTCTGGATCAATTCTAACCAATTTATAATTGGAAATAACACCCCATCTGCTCCAGATCTTAAATTCATAATATCAGGAACATATAGAAACTTGGAATCACTCTGGATCCTTTTCCAAGCCTTATAAATGATGAAAACAAAATGACATATCAGAACAGACCCAGATCAGACCTAACAGCAAAGATTCCATTATTGCACATAGATAAAGTCCTTACCAGTGAAGTTGGGCTGCTTAAGAAAGTTAGCCAACTCAATTTGTGAACTTTGGGAACTGGTTTGGGGTCCGTTTGAGTTCTATAGCTCAAGGTATGATTTTTACAATATGACTATAGATCTGATGGAAAACAGAATCATAGCCACCCGTGATTCCTTTTTGGCTTATCCATCCTTCTCCATTGTTAAAAAAAAGTTCTACTAAGAACTGATACAGATACAAGACATGAAATCTAAGTAAACCATTGAGATGAACATGTAGTCAACATTTCATAGATGTAAACATGATATCCCATGCCTCTAACATGGAACATGATATACACATATCAAAACTTTTAATTGAATTTACAAATACATACACTAGCCAAAATTAAGGGATATCAAGTACCTTAGTTGATGACTTGAGTAGTGAACTACAGTCATTTTCTGTGCAATCCATCATGTAGATCATTGGAACTGGGTAAAAGAAGAATAAAAACCAATGAGTGGACAGAAAAAAAAAGTAAACAGGTAAAAGGAGCTAAACAGAAAGTTATACCAAATGAAAATACAAATGCCATCTACGCCTTACCATTCCTTGAATGTTTGATATACCTCGCGAACCACAAGTTCTTCCAGCTTATGATCATCAGGTTGAACACTTGTTACTAGCATTGTGATATCAATATCAAAAAGTTTCCACCTCTAAACGAAGGCTGCAAAGATACAAGGTCGAACAAAATTACATTATTACCCTCACGCTAAAAGTAATGGGAATTTAATAGTGATTTATTAAAAGTAAAATTCCAACACTCCACCAATCAGCGGCCTTATCATGGCCCCTCCCTTGTACAATTTCAGGTGTCATACCTTATATTTAGTAAGGAATGGAATATGGGATATGGGAAATATACCTTATATTTAGTAAGGAATTAAATATGGAAAATCATTTCAAAATCTTCAGTGTCTGCAGCCATCACTACAAATTCAGAAAGCCCCTATTCAGGTCCCTTGTAACTGTTTAAAAAAAAGAAAAAACAAGAAGTTAGAACCAACATTAAGAACAAAATATCAAAAATAAATATCAAAACAAGTCAGAATAATATTCACAAAGTTGATAAACTTTGGTTAAGAAAAAGAACAAGAAACATAGCCAATTTAGTTAGGCATTGAAACAAACCTGAATAATATCAAGCATTATGCAACTCTGGGAAAAGATAAGAACTTTATGGCCTTCCGAAATAAGATTACCCTGTAATTGAATAAAAAAATCACATTGTAAATTTGTACCTGATGTTATGAAACACACATTCAACTGATTAAGATTTTCACTGCTGTTATGAAAAATCTACATTTGTACCTGATGTTAAGAAAAATCACATTGTACATTTGGATGACCTAGAAGCAAAAGTTTTCACTTTATGTAGAACCATGAACTATATAACAGTGTATGGCATGATCAAGAGAAACTTTATGCTGCAAATCCTTCAAGGATGGTTGGCAACAATCATCTTTCATCTCATTATCAGACCGACTTCCAGCAGCAGCAGCTGCCAAGGAGCTCATTGATTTCTTCTAATAATGGGCATTGGAGTGAAGGTGAGAATGGAAATAATGATATGAGACTACTGTGACCAAGGGTATGATTGTTATTTTCTAACACAACATACCATTTTCTGTTTTCACCTGGAATTAATTTTCACAAAATAAAAAAAAACATATAAGGTTTTCTCAAGTATCAACTATAAAAAATAAAAACCAATTTCCACTAATCTCGATTGATGTTACTGCTATTCAGATGAAAGAAGAAGAGGAGAGAAGTAAAAAAGAGAAAGGAAAAGAAGGAGCTACTGTGGATCTTATGCAAGTGCTTCTTGCCAGCACTAAAGAAGTTAAGGAACAAAATGATGGGTTTGTTGATGTGGTGAAGAAAACCAAAGGAAATAATGGAAATTTGTTTTCAAAAGAAGCTACAGGGGGGAAAAACAGTTTTCGAGTCAGGGGCATCAAGGGAATTTCTCGAAAAATGAAGGTTCAGGGGTTTTTGCTGGAAACCGCAAGCAAGGGCAAAAAGGGAATTATCCGAAAATTGGAAATTCTGGGGCTTCTGCTGGAATTCGCTATCAAGGGTATAATGGGAATAATCAGGAAAATTTGGAATTTAGTTTTGATAGAGGTGGGAAGACAGGAGGTAAAAATGGGCAGGGGTATTATGGGAATATTCAGCCAATGAAAGGAAAGTCTAATGATTCAAAGATTGAACAGGGGCAAAGTTGGAAAAGTAACAAGGTTATGGGAAAGAACAAGGATGGGGGTGATGTTTCGGAAGTCAAAGGGTTTGTGGGGAATAGTTCTATGAGTCGGCCTGACCAGGAAGCTAAAAAATCAGAAGCAGGGGTAAATTTTAATGGTAACAGGCAGGGCTATATTCCGAAATCTGGGGCTCGATTTCAAAATCAATATTATGGCTTGCTTTTAAAATCGATTTCATTAATTTTATATAAGAAGGGTACAGCTGACCTAATTTTATATAAGAACTCTAGAACTGATACGTACCTTTCTCTTTGATAATTTCTTTTAAGATGACTATTGTTTAGGGCTATCAACAACACCGTCATCTCCGCTACCATAGTGTAATAAACAAAGCACCATTGAAGGCCCTTCATCATCTTCCGCTGCCATTACTTCCTTGAGTGAAAATTTCGAACTCGATGGGAGAGGAAATGAGTCGCCAATAAGAAATCTGAAATCATAAAATCAGATGGGAAGAAATCTGTGAAAAGAGTTGAAGTCGTTTGAGATACCGATGTAAATCCTTAGAAATCTCATTCGAGAAGAGAATGGAGAGCCGCTTCTTTTTTTGGCGCTGAATCGTTTCACCACCGGTCGATCACCACGGAAACAGGAGAACTGGAAGCTTAAAATAAAATAAAACCCTACACATATTTGTAATCTTCAATCGTCGGATCTAGGGCAGAAGTAGATGGACGATGGGAAGTAGAGTAGATGTGAAAATAACCCTCAATCGCTAGTAGGCTATGGAATCATTAGCTTGTGAAAATTTTGTGAGGCAGTGGATGTGGGTGAGAGGTGGAGACGATGTAGGGTAGATATGAGAGTCATATGGAAATGAATGTAGGAGAAGAAGGCGGGTGTTTAAAAAATTTGGGGATTTCATTTTCCCTCTTAGAGACGCGCGTTTCTTAAAAAAATATAAAACGACATTCACAGAGGACGCACGAGTGCCCTCCGTGTTTTTAATTTTTTTACATGAGACACTATTTAAGGGCACGCAATAATGCGTGACCTAAATCCTTAAATTTTTTGAATAGACGACACTCTTTTAATGTCACTCTCCTTTGCGTAACATAAATCACCGAGTGTCGTGGTTTGCACGTCGTAAAAGGCTATTTTTCTTGTAGTGTCTCTTGTCAATAACCATTTCTTGACAAACAAATATTCAAGAGTTAGTGTAGCTTTTATCAAAACACTTCATAAATTGGTCCTAGTTGGTCTTTGTCTTATCCAAGACATCACAACTTTTCCATATTTGATGAATGCTATAAACCTTCTAATACTTATCACTCAATGTCACAATCTTAACTTTAAGACTTGTTTTGGAACGAAGTATGATTGATCTCTTGATGTAACCATTTCTCTAATCCTTGATTCCTCTTCTTAAACATACAATTGTACTAAGACTCACTTAGAGGATCAATTGAGATATGGTTCTTAATCATTAGGACCTATCATTAAGCATAAAAGCTACTCTCCCTTCTTCTTAGAATGTAGAAACTTTTATCTTTCTGCCTACTTGATTCTTCTTATTCGTTTTGCTATTGATTTAAACCCTTTTAATCAATTCAGAATTACACTTAATCTTATAAGTATAATCATATTTACTAAACCTTTAGTAAATCATGACGAATATCTTTGTTACTCTTATGGTGGACTTGATCAACACACAACTTTGTGTATTCGATCTCCTAGTCCTTCACTTGACACTTTATCAATGAATTAGTCTAATTTCCAAATATGAAATTCCTCATTCATCGTGCAACCAAGTTGCATGATTCCAAGTTTCTGTCCAATTGAAACTTGGGTGATGAGAAACTCTCCATGTTTGGTAAATTCTCGACTTTCCATAAATAACATAATAAGAACCAAATCCATTATTGCTAATAATAGAAACATTTTAACATCAATTTTTCATACACGCCATTGTAAGGATAAATAATATAAAATCAAAATTTATTTTATTGCGGAAAAAATTTGTCCTTACAATGCAATTCATTGAAAAAATATACCAATACATCTTTCTTAGCAATCTAATTCTAACTCTAAGTAGTAGCTCAAGAATCTAATCTTCGAGAAATGCGATCGAAATCCATTCCTTCACGGTTAGATTCTGCTCACTTCTTCCCTTAAGCTTCCTTTCTTTTCTTCGATCCTACAAAACATCAATTGTAATCTTATCACATTATGTATTAAGAATCTAGAATAGAAGCTTAAAAGAGTTTAGTTAATGGATTTTACCTATATTACAGCCATACGTTTCGACTCTCCCATCTCTTAGATCTCTTAGGTAAATGGGACAGCTTCGTCTCCAATGCCCTTTCTCTTGGCAATAAAAGCAAATTGACTCTTTTCGAACGTGACATGGAACTACTTCAGACATTGCCTTCCTCTTATGATCAAACTTTTCGATCATAGCATGTCTTTCGTTGCCATTGTCTATATCCATAGAGGTCTTGAAGTTAGATTCACCAATCAACTTTGCTTTTCTATTGCGCCAAACCATTGCTGATTCGGCAGCAATAAGCATATAGGTGAGATCTATAAAGGTCACGTCGCGGTTCATCATATAGTACTCTCTTACGAACTCACTGTTGGATTAGTGTCTAAGTCCATAACTATTTTGGTATGTACTTGACCCGATGATGCATGGTCCTTTTGGGTTGCCTACACCAAAACAACTTGATTGGAGAAATAAATAAAAAGATAGGTTATTATGATTTATTAATATGTTATAAGAATAATATATTAAAGGAGAAATCATATTTGTTTAATTAATATTGGTCAATAATTAATTAAGAATTAATTTTGTGATCAAATGTAATTAATTAAACTAGAGGGGCTGAATTGTAATTATGTGATAGTTACAAAATATGGTAATGGTTATAATAAATATGGGTTGAACGAATTCAAGGAGATAAGGATCCTTGAAATCATCCAAAGGATAAAAGATAAGGGTTTTCAAGGCTTATCTTATGGTTGCTTGGTGGGCAAGCAACTAGATAAGGATAAGGAATGAAACCTAATCTCTACACCTATATAAATATCCCTAAGGCCATAAGAATTTGTAGTGGCAAAGAACATGGTTTGACATGCGGAATTAAAGCTTGCACAATTGAACATGGTGATTTGGGTGTTTAAGAGATATATTGAATGTGTATGGTGTTACAAAAAAGGATCTAGATCTAGACTACATAATTAACACACACTTACACACTCACTTTTACATCTCTCAAGCACACCTCTACAAGTGGTATGAACCCACTATTTATAGAGGTGTTTACATGTCTCTCTCTCACTCTCTAACAAATGGGTTTAAAGGCTAATACTCCACATGCAAGTGGGTTTTACAAAAGTCAAACATTTACAAAGTCATGAATGAATAACTTTGCACCCCAACATTCTCCCCCTCAAAGTTAGGAATGAATGACCCACTTCAAATCTTCCAAAATCAAGCACTACGTGGTTCGAACCTCAAAGGTGACACATGTCGAAACGAACTTCAATCTTCAATTCTTCCATGACTCTTCAATTTGGGCTCTAGGATGTGAGACCATACAAACCAAGCAGCAACGAATGATTAACTTCAAATAATCACCCCAAAGTTGCGCATAAAAACACACCCCAAAAATCTTCAATAAACCAAACCCATTTCGAATACATCACTTCCGAACTTCCAATTGCATCATCTCGTAATCTTCAAAACTTCAAGATCACTTCGGTCTTCAAATCCGCGTAATATGAAAAATTCAAGTTCGAATTTCCATATAAAATTTCTCCCCCTTTTTATAATCGAAATTTGATTATAAAACTCCAAAGGAAAAAGAACATGCTCTATTCGGAATTTTTCATGTCAAAACTCCCCCTTAACATGTGGCATAAACATTTTGCTTCAATCCGAAAAATCCAAAAAATATTGAATTTTTAGCTTCGTTCATGGATCGCCTTTGACAAAATTTCTCAAAAATGGGTAGAAATTGTCAATTTCAAAATTCTGCAGTGACCCGTTGCGCCAAAAACAGCCAAATATGCGAAACACACCCCCATTTGCGAAACTGGGTAAAATGTGTAAATTCACACAAACTGCAGGGACCAGATTTGAAAATTCTGCAATTTCAGCATTTTATGACCCCATTTGCGAAGTTGGGTATAAACTGTCAAAAATGCGAAACTACAGGTATGCTTTTTGACACTTTCTGTATGTTCTTCAAACTTGCGAAGTTGGGCAACTTGTGTTATTTCTTGAAAAGAGCAGGGACCAAATGCGAAATATGTGTGTTTCTTCCCCAATTCGCATTTTACTGTAAAAGCTTTGTGTTCTTTCCCAAATCACAGACTTCGCATCTTAATGTTTCGCATGTTTAACTCACCAAAATGCGAATAATAAAGAGATGAGTTCGCATTTTGACTCCAATACAAAACTCCAAATGCGAATGAAACACTTCCCAGTCATCATATGCGAACCATGTTTGACACACCCAAATGCGAATACTTTTGCTTTTACATGTGAACTGCTTTTAACTCCAATATTGAACAAAACACATTCTCAGATGCGAACTCATGTTTTAATTCATCCATTTGCGAACCAAATTGATTTCATACGCGAAAGTCCATACCCAATCGTTTTATTATGCGAACTCAACTGAGATTTTCACAAAATCAATATCAACAACTCCAAAATCCAGATTCAAACTTTCGCAAATAACGATTTCACGATCCTTCTTGACTTCACATTTTTCTTCACGAATCATCCCTAAATCATCAACCCAATTGCGATTCAAAAATCAAAACTCATCTGTTCATCAATCTACACCAAAACACGAACTCCCGACCTTTTATCAGTTCATCCTTAATCAATCGATATCCCAAAATCAAAAGAAATTTGACTTTGCGATTCAAAATTAAGCAAGTTTCGTTTTTGAATCAACGTCTCGACAATGAACTCAAAATCGAAAATCAATTCATTGATTCCAAAATCAAATTCTTCATACATCAACCTATTTGTTCCTGGAAATTTGTACCCTTGACCATCGTCTTCAACTTTTCGTGAATTCCGATTCCAAAAACCTTCGTTCTTTCTCAATCGATTTTTCAAGAACACTAATCTAGCGAACTAGCGACCAACACCAAAATCCTTTTTCTCAAATCGATTTTTGGATTAAACTCACTAATTCAACAAATTCACCATGTTCGTTCATCAGTTCTTGAAACATCTCGACTGATAAATTCAATAATCAAAATCGATATCGATCCAAATCAACAATTTCCAAGTTCAATCAAAATCTTCAAATCAAGAATCATTAACTTGTCGTTCTGATTTAACGAATAACTTGATCATTATCGATTTTTGTATTCAAACATATTGATTCACAAGTTCATCACAAAAAAAATCGAAACTCATCAATTATAAGAACAGATAAAATGAAAACGAAAATAAAGAACAGGATTAACAGTAATGTTAATTGCGACTTCCAAGCTTCAAATATATGTTGACAAACATATACAAATCAACAGATTTTGACGAATAAATGGGATCGATTATGAGAAGTGTATCAGATCTATTCATTTGGGCTTAAAAACAAGATTGATGAATAGTAACAAGTTGACTTTGGGCTTAAGGCTTTCAATCGTGAATAGTAGTTGATTGTTTTTGGGCTGGTTTTTGATTCAAGTAAACAATTTCCACAAAAAGAAAAGAATTGTTTTATGAACAGTGAATTTCGAATTTGAGAATGATTTTTGAAATTTTGATCTAAGCAAAAATTAATTGGATCAAACAAAGGAATTGAAACGAATTAGATCCAATGAATCAAAACGATCAAAAAACAAGAACGCAAAGCACGAATCCAAATATTACGAGAGATCATAGAGAGAGACTCACCAAAATTGATCAAATTGTGAAAAAAATTGCCAAACCGAGAATCGTTCTTCAAAAATCACCTTGATCTTGAAGACCCGCTCTGATACCAATTGTAGTGGCAAAGAACATGGTTTGACATGCGGAATTAAAGCTTGCACAATTGAACATGGTGATTTGGGTGTTTAAGAGATATATTGAATGTATATGGTGTTACAAAAAAGGATCTAGATCTAGACTACATAATTAACACACACTTACACACTCACTTTTACATCTCTCAAGCACCCCTCTACAAGTGGTATGAACCCACTATTTATAGAGGTGTTTACATGTCTCTCTCTCACTCTCTAACAAATGGGTCTAAAGGCTAATACTCCACACGCAAGTGGGTTTTACAAAAGTCAAACATTTACAAAGTCATGAATGAATAACTTTGCACCCCAACAGAATTCGTCCATGCCTTGTCTAGGGTTCCTAGAAACGAATTTTATACCTCTTCCCTCTCTCTCTCTTGCTTCTCCATTTGCTCTTGGTGTTTGTGAACCATTAGAGGAGTGACACTTGTGACTCTAAGCCTTCCAAAGTCAATACAAGGAGATTTGGGATTGTTATTGCTACATAACAATCAAGGTAATATTATAAACCTATTCTTATGTTAATATGATTACTTATATGCTAGAATTAGGGTTTCTTTATGTGTTCATAATGTTGTGTATCTAATAGTGAAAACATAGATCCAATTCTAGGGTTGCATGCACACATAGGATTGTTTGTACAAATCCCATCAGTGGTATCAGAGCCTTTGGTTAACTTGTTTTCAATTAGTATTATACAATTGTATGAACTTGACATATTAGGGTTTATAGCCAATAAACCCTAGGAGGCTAGAAATTTCGAGATTAGGGTTTCTATACCTTAATTTGCGAAAATTTGAAAGGGTTTCAAATCCTTTACTTAAGCCTCAAGATTTCGAAATCTAGGGTTTGAAAAACCCCATGATTTTCGAAATTAGCCTCCTCCCCAAGATAAGATCCTAAATTTTAGGGATTTGGATTATCCCATATCTTGTAATTATCCTCTAGTTGTTATATATGGTAATTATAGATTTTGCATTATCCTAACCATAATTTCGAAATCTAGAGAGATAATTAAGGGATTAGGATATCTTAAATGTATAAATGGTAATTATCCTCATGATTTAGATAATCCCTTATGATTTAATAATTAAATTAATAGTTTAATTTATGATAATTATTAAATCAAGAGTTTTAATATTTAAAATATTAATTTATATGGCATAAATTCGAAAATTTTAAGAGAGATTAAAACTAAATTGTTTTGAAAAGTTTCAAAACTTGCCCTCAAGTTTTGGAATTTAAAAGTTGATTAAAAGTTTAATTAGGATGTTAAATTCTAAAACCCTAGTATTGTTTTGAAAAGGTTCAAATTACACCCTTATGGTTTTATTAATTAATTAAGGTGTATAATTAAAAGAAGTTTAATAAATCCTTCAAAGTTTTGGTTTACAATTAAAAATATAATTGTTATATTTGACCACCTAGTATTTTATAGTGTAAAACACACCCTATACTATATATAACATTAAAAGTCTAACATTATATATATGAATGAGTAAAAGTCAGTCCTACCGTTAGTAGGCCTCATTCACGAAGCTGGTCTATAAGGGGTGTTTAAGGAAATTGTCTATAAAATGGCGATTGAATGAGTATCCACTCTTACCCACCGCACTCTTGACTAGTGGAGGGTCGTTAGCCGAACGGGTAGGATAGGACGAAACCTTCCATTATAAGTATAATGAATTATTAAAGCAACTAAATGTTTTCATAAAATTCCCAACCTTAGTTACTTAGGCAAAAGTGAATTGATGCAATTCCATGAAATTACACTTTGTACCCTTGCGAAGACGTTAGTGGACCGTGTGTGGTTTACCGGCACACTAAATGGTTCTAAGTGAAGGTAGCAAAGGGTGACTCAATGTTTGTCATAGTTCGGTGGAGCGTGTGTGGTTTACCGGCACATCGAATATATGACTGTAACATGTGAGGGCACCATGTAAGTTTGCATGGTTATTCACACCCGCTTTGTGATCCTCGGCATCCCAGTCACAAACAAGAGGGGCATATCGAGATTTAAACATGCCATTGAAAGTTCAATGAATCTCAAAGGATCTAGGAGTTTTCATAGATTTAAAACTTAAATTCTTTTTCGTTTTTCGTGGTGGAAATTAG